>NC_056750.1:881883927-882073927 GCF_019279795.1 Protopterus annectens
TGTTGGATGCACCCTTAAATCAGATCCGCCAGTTTGGCAACAAAGCTGAGGAAGTTCTTAAGATGGAAGATAAAGCTATATCTATGCAAACTGTGAAAGATTTTTTACAAGTTCAGCCTCCAAGATTTAGGGGGCATTGGCCCTCTAAGAATTGGTCCTTTCCGGCCCCTTCCAGATCTTCTCATTCCAAATCCAGACACTGTAGAAACCCCAGGTTTTTATCACAAGGTACGCACAAGACTTAAGCTGTGGGGGGCTTCCGCATCCAAATCTGGTAGTAAGAATCCCCCCATGGACAATTGTCTCAATGACTTGCCTTTAAAACTTCCAAGCACTTCTCAACTGAATGCTCCTTTAGGCAGAAAGATTGGTCTGCAGGCCAAAAACTGGAAACTCATAACCCAGGACAAATGGGTCTTAAATATAGTGTCCCAAGGATACAGATTTCACTTCCACACATTACCAACACCAAGCAGGTGGCCAGATCTACCCCCAAGTCAGTGTGCAGAGGCCCAAAAGCAAGTACTTTCTCTCTCAAACATGGGGGGGGGGGCTATTCAGTTGGTACTAGAAAAGGAAAAGGGACAAGGGTTCTACTAGAGACTTTTCCTGGTACCCAGAAAAGACGATTCATGGCGTCCTATCCTGGATCTTTCTAAACACCTTTTTGGTGATTCCAAAATTCAAGATAATGACTCTTCAGTTGCTTCCTGTGCTAGGCAAGGATGCTTGGTTGGCAACATTAGGTTCATAGGTTCGTACTAGGCTATCTGCCCTAAGGCATTTAGAAGCCTAGCCAGAGTGTATGTGGCTTACACCACCCCTTAGGATGAGAATACTACGCCCTTTTAGGGTTTAGTTTACTATGCCTCTGTCTAGTAGTGACACAGAGATGACCCCCGGGGTAAACCTACGATCTCCCATCCACTCGTCGAGATTTCTCTTGAATAGAGTCAGTGAGGGGCTCTGCCTAACATGGACTGGGATTCTGTTCCAGACTGTAGAGAGCCTTTGGGTTATGAATCTGTCCCTCCAGCACGTCCTATTTATTTCTGTGTTGAGGTTTAAGTCACTTGTTCTCGTGGCTCTGATGGATTTGGATTTTCTGAGGTGGAGCATGTCCATTAATTCAGGATTGGACATGGCCTTGTACGTCAGGCACAGATCACCTCTGAGTAGGCGGTATGCGACTGAATAGAGCTGGAGTTTTTTCAGTCGGGCAGCATATGACATATGTTTAAGACCCTTTATCCTCTTTGTGAGGAACTTTGGGGTCTTTACAACTGCTGCAAATGTCGGGTGAGATGCATCCCAAATGGGGCATTGTACTCAATCATTGGCTTGATAAGAGAAGAGTACAGGGGCACAATGACATCTCTTGATCTAGATGTGAAACCCTTCATGATAAGGTGGGCAATATAGAAGGTCTTCCTAACCACTTTGGCAATGTGAGTGTCAAATGAGAGGTTACTGTCAACCTGGGTCCCTGATTACCTCTTCCATTAATGGATTACCGCCTATGTGGTAATTTGTCGGTACCTTGGTTTTCCCAAAGGGTATGACTATACATTTTTGGCGTTCAGCTTAAGGCCATGGCTCTGGCACCAATTATCCGCTTTCTATGAGGCCTCTCTGAAGGATGTTTGTGTCCGCTGGAGTATCAATTATGGCGCCCAGTTTGCAGTCATCTGCGAACTTTGTCAGCCACAATCCTCCTATGTTTGCCTGTACCTCGGAAAAATAAATGCCGAACAAGAGGGGTCCCAGGACTGAGCCCTGTGGGACACCGCCTGTGACTGGCTTAGAGTCTGACATAGCTCCAGCAACTCTGACCCTGTGGGTTCTGTCCTTGAGCCAGTTTGCAACCCATCTTGTGACATATGGGTTTACATTTAAGCTGGTGAGTTTGTCTATGATGCCCGAGTGGGGTATTGCGTCAAAGGCTTTTGCAAGGTCAAGGTAGGCTGTGTGAACTGCCTTACCCTCATCAATGGCCTTAGTGACTGTTTCAAAAAAGTCGACCAAGTTCAAAAGGCAGGATCTGCCCTTGACAAAGCCAAATTGAGTAGGATCCAATGTCTGTAGGTCCCCAATGTCTTTGTTTATGAGTTCCATAATGATCCTCTCCATAGCTTTGCAGACCAGGCTCGTCAAGCTTATGGGGCGGTAATTTCCAGGGTCCGTAGAAGCACCGCCTTTGTGAAGTGGGACCACTATTGCCGTACGCCACTCTGTGGGTACATATCCTGTAGTAAGACTAAGATTAAACAGCAGCCTTATATGTGGGTTTAGTTCCTCTTGGGAGTTCATGTAGCACACAGCCCAGGACACCATCCGGTCCCATTGATGCTGTGTTTTTAGCTTTAGAGAGGGCGGCTCTCACCTGGGCATCTGAGATGTTAGGGAGGCTACACTCTGCTGGGATAGTTATTTCTCCTTTTGGGGGGGAGGGGAGGAATTTGCACTGAACCTGTCTGCCAGAATGTTGGCAATGTCAGTGGGTTCAGTGTATTTTGTGTCATTTTGGACTAACTCTGAGCATATCTGGGAGTTTCCACCCAGGTTTCTAACATAGCTAAAGAAGGCCTTGTGATTGTCTTTGTGTCTTTTATGATTTTTCTCTCAAAGTTGGCCTTGGATGATTTTATGAGTGATCGAAGTTTTTTGCTAGTACTGATCAGAGACACCTTCCCTTTTAGGGATTTTGCTCTCATGTAGTAGCTTCCTCCTCCTGTTGTAAAGTTTGTTTATGGCTGGGGTCCACCAGACCGGGCACCTGCCTTTGGGGAATGGGTCTTGTTTTATTTGGGATTGCATGATCCATGCATTCTTGAAGGTGCCCATAGAAGGCATTTGCAAAGGATTCAGCAGTGTGGGTTGTGGTTTCCACTGGCCCAGGGGCCTTGAAGGATACCACTTCAGTCTTAAGAAGTATGAAGTTTGCTTTTGAAAAGTTCTTCACTGTGGTCTTTGTGCAGGGGTGGGGGCGGGATGTGCATTTCCAGTGAGATTAATTTATGGTCTGATCTTACCAAAGAGGGATATACTCCGTGTGGAGCATTTTGTCCCCATGTTTGTGATGATCAGGTCTAGTATATTGTCTCCTCTTGTGGGAATGGTGACTAGTTCCATTGCATTTGAGTTTATGAATTCTAGGAACCTTTGGGCTAGGGTGTTGGGGCTTGAGTAATGTTCCCAGTCTGTTTGGGTAGTTGAAGTCTCCCAAAATGATGGTATTTGGAGAGACATTCATACTCTCCAGTGTCTTCAGGAAGGCTGTGTGGGGTTCCTGAGTTTGAGAGGGTGGTTGTAGCATGCTACAAAACTGTAAGGCAGTTTTGCCTATGGTTAGTTGCACCTGGATAGTCTCCGATGCTTCATGCGTTGCCACTAACCTGGAGGTGTGGGTATCTCTGATAAAATGGATACTCCCCTCCTTTTGTGGTTCGGTCCAAGTTTTGGGGCCGGAAAGCATGATAGAGGTAAACCTGATAGTGCTGGGGTGCTCTCAGGAGCCTTGAACCAGGTTTCAGTCACTGCACAGACATCGATGTTCTCCATACTGAGGAGGGCTTCGAGGGTGCATCTTGAGGTTTAGACTTCTGGCATTGAGCAGCATTACCCTTAGTTTTTTCCACTTGTGTTTTCTAGGGAGGTAGGTTTGTCATTTGAGCCTTGCCTAAAAGGCACTATGGGGTGGCAAGAGCCTTGGCCAATATCCGGAAGCCCAGGGTGACAGGTGCAAGCCCTTGACAGCGTGGCTTGTCAAGCATGTCATCCCAAGCAGACAGACATTGGATCCTTAGAATGGCACCAGTAATTAAGCCAATTGTTAAAACTGATCATTTTGTCTTTGTACTGTGGCATCATTCTTGGTGAGGGTAAGATGCTGCTCAGGGTCAGCGTCATACCGCCTGGGCTACATAATCAGAGAGCTCCTCTATGTCTCTTTTCATGTAGTCCAGGGAGGTACGCCTCAGGTCGTTTCACACCGCATGTACAATGACCGAGCCATATTTGTACTTGCTGTGGAGTGACCTGAGTGCTTGTGTTATGTGGCGGAGTCTAGCTCCCGACAGGCAGCTTACTGTGACCTTTTCCTTGTTCAGTCTGGTGAGCGGGACGTCAGTGTGTCTGACTATGGAGTCTATTACAAGTGTGTCTGGCATGTTGTTTGGCCTTAAGGCTGTGACTGTTTAGCACACTGACTTTGTGAACTATGTGTTGCATGTGCTATGTCTTGAGGTGGTGGTTGCTTGGGTGTCTGCTTTGGAGGCCTCTGTTGTTTTGGTAGATTTTTAATCAGCCCGAGTATGTTTTTGTGTGTTTGTGTTTGGTTTGCTGTTGTGATAGTTCTGTGTGAGACTGGGTTTGTGGTGTGTGCTTACCTTCTCCTCCTGACTGGTCTTGCCAGTACTGAATTGAGAGAGCTCAGCCTCCAGTTTGGCTATATAGTTGCATCTCTCGCATATATTTGTATTTGTTGGGAGGAGGAGAGGGTTGTTCTGTGTACATGAGGCAATTGTAACATTGCCTCAAGATTCCCAGATTCACCAGCTGAACAGGAGAGGACGCCAGCAACTGACCCTTCGACATGCTAGAAATAGTGAAAAAGATTGCTGTGTAACTGAGTCAGAAAGGACCTATAGGGAGATGTGTACTCAACAGAATTTGATTTAAAAGAAGCCTACCTGCACATCCCTATCAGGGAATCTTGCAGAAGATACCTACGCTTCAAAGCAAGCTACATGCACTATCAGTTCTCTGCACTCCCCTTTGGCTTATCTACTGCGCCCAGGGTATTCACAAAGTGCTTAGCTGCAGTTATTGCATTTTGCAGCAAAGAAATATTCAGATATACCCATACCTGGACGATTGTCTAATTCAGGCAGAAAGCCAGGACATACATTTGAATCATCTGGTCTTTGTACAAAGGGTGCTGATTTGTCTGTGGTACACCAGAAATGAAAAGAAGTCACACCTGGTCCCTGTCAACAAATTATATTCCTGGGAGCAAGCTTGAATACAACTTCCCAGATGGCTTTTCTAACGCCAGAGAAACAGATTAATTTGACAACCTACTTCAAACTACTAGTGGCCACAAAAACCCTGCTATCTGCAAGGCAAATTCTGCAAGCCTTGGGGTTCATGGCCTCCTGCATTCTTCTAATTCCATATGCAAGACTGCATATGAGGAAACTACAACGGTATCGAAAAGCCTATGGTGTCAACACACTCAGGATCTAGAAACAATGATTCCTATCATACCTTGCCTATGCCTAGAGTTTCTTTGATGGGCAGAGGCCTGCCACCCAAACATGGGATTACCATTCACGCTACCCTGCCACCCAAACTCTAACAGACGCATCAGACTATGCATGGGGGGCTCACCTGGCAGGGAAGTGCATTCAGGGCAAATGGAACGCAAGTCAAATGCACCTGCATATCAATCAAAAAAAAATGTTAGCTGTACAGAATGCTCTGATAGCCTTCAAGGATCACATTCTTCCAGGATAACTAATGGTAAAGATGGACAACAGCACTGTTATGTGGTACATAAACAAACGGGGGGTATGCATTCTTACCCCCTCTGCAGACTAGCCATGGCATTGTGGAATGCAGCCTTGGGCTACCAAGTGAAACTACAAGCTCACTTCCTGCCAGGAAAACTAAATGCACTAGCAGACGGACTAAGCAGAAACCTCATGGACCCACACGAGTGGAAACTGGAACCAAGGATTTTCAACATGTTTGACAATCAAATGGGGGAGTCCAGATATAGACCTATTTGCCTCCCCCCAGAACTATCAATTGGAAAAATTTTGCACAAGGAATTCCCACAGACAAGCTTGGAAAGAGGATGCTGTGTCCTTCAGCTGGAAAAAAACAGTTTATGCCTTTCCTCCTCTGCCTCTGCTCTCCAAAGTACTACTAAAGATTAAACAGGACACGCCAAGGATAATTTTGATTGCAGCAGACTGGCCACGCCAACACTGGTACTCCCTCTTGAGCAGTGTGTCACTGTTGGCCCCATGGCATCTGTCTGACACCTTCCCTGTTGTCTCAGCAGGAGAACCAGATTCTGCACTCTCAGCTTCAAACACTGAACCTAGCAGCCTGGCTAATTTACCTAAACTCTCCTTTACCATCCCTCAGTAAACCAGTGATGGATATAATTTTAGAGGCAAGGAGACCTAGTACTAGGAAATCTTGTGCTGCAAAATGGAAAAGGTTCTGTGCCTGGAACCAATCTCAAGTTATGAGCATAGCAGCGCCCAATTTACCTCTGATTTTACAATACTTAACTGAGATGCTTCACAGGGGCTTGTCCTTTTCCTCAGTCAAAATTCACTCCCCTGCCATTTCAGCTTATTATAACACAAAACCTCCCCTCTGCTCTCACCCACTGCTCAAGCAGTTCCTCAGAGGGGCCAAAAAATTAAGGCCACCGAGGAGAGCTCCAACTCCAGCCTGGGACCTTAACTTTGTCTTGGAGAAACTCACTCTTCCTCCCTTCGAGACAGCTGCTACTGCAGATTTAAAATTTCTTTCTTGGAAAACAGCATTCCTTTTAGCAATCACTTCAGCAAGAAGGGTATCTGAATTACAGGCCCTTATGGCAGTGGAGCCTTTCCCTCAGAACCAATACCTCCTTCATGCCCAAGGTGGTATCCAGTGTGGCTCTTAATCAGTCCATTCATTTGCCAACCTTCTTTCTTAATCCACAGAACAAAGTGGAATGGATACTGTACTCCTTGGATCTGCACAGACAACCTAGATTCTACTTGGACAGTGCTAAACCTCAAAGGAAATCTGAACAACTGCTGGTGGCATTTGCTGTAGGGAAAGAGGGAAAGGCTATTTCAAAGCAAACCATTTCTAAATGGATCGGCCATTGCATTCATTTCTGCTATAAGCATCATGGAAAGCCTATCCCACAGGGCATCAGACCCCACTCTGCCAGGGCTGCATCTACCTCTACAGCCTTTCAAAGGTGTCCCTACCAGGACATCCTAGAAGCTGCTACCTGGAGTTCAGTTCATACTTTCACCAAGCATTATCATTTACCAATTTTCTAAGTCCAGAGCTGGGTTTACCACTGCAGTCTTTCAGGGCCTTATAGCTGGTCCTAATACTACTTAAATTCCTCCTCCCAGCCTTACCTTTGGGAATCTACCCAAATGTAATGACTGCAACAGTGAATACACTCGAACATCTACATTTATGGTAAGTGTACACAACTGTACTTTTCTGATTATGAAGACATGCCCTTATCTGCCTGTGAGCATTCAGATGCAGAGGAATCCAATCCTTCTTCCTCTCCTCCAGAGGATTTTTTCTTTGGTGAAACCCTACATACTTACCCCTACATACTTTGAGAGAGCATTTCCATTGGGAATGCCAGGATTATCCTCAGTCCAAAAGAGACTCCGAATTTTATATTTACCACAGCACAGACCCTTGGCTATTCCTCCTGTTCTGGATGTTGTGGATGATGTCTTTATGGAATCCAGCCTAACTCCTGGTACTTCACCTCCTGCTCCCAGGAAACCTGACCGTATGACAGAATCCATGACTCTCACAAATTTCTTTTCAAGAATCCTACTGCTGACCCAGAGGTTATCTCTCAAGAACCTAAAGGAATAAAAGCAACTACAGCTAAGAATCTCGCCCCCTCTGACAGAGATTCCCAGCTAGATGGGGTAAAAAGTGTACACCTTTGCAACTCTTGCCATTAGAGCATTAAATTGTCCATTCCACATGCTGAAATACCAGGAACATACTGTGGAACTTATTAAGCAAAAATTGTCTACCTTCCCTGACTGTGCAGAAAATAAAGAATTGCAGGAGCTTATGCATTCTGCAAGCCAAGTTAGCAAGCATACCCTGCAATGTGGGTTTGACGCCCTAGAAGCATCTTGTAGGGCAGCAGTTACAGGTTCTGTACTTAGAAGGCATGCCTGGTTTAAGGAACAGACCTTGCCAGACCATGTGAAATCAAAGTTATTGGATGCACCTCTGAACAAAGACATTCTGACACCAAAGCAGAAGAGATTTTCAAAAAGATGGAAGAAAAAGCGAAGTCTATGCAGACAGTTTTTGCAAGTACAGCCTCCAAGATTCAATAGACATTGCCCTACAAAACAGTCGTTTCCAGCCCTCTCAAGGCCACCTCAGACTTGGACCTTGGGGAAGCAGACACCCCCAGACAACAGTCTCAGGGTATGCAGAGATCTAAGCAATGGAGTACCTCCACTTCTAAAACAGGAAGTGCTAAGCCACCCCCTTATGGAAAGAATTCACAATGACTTCTTACCTCCTCCTCCTCACCTTGGTGGCTTTGCAGTTGCCTCGCCACTGTAAATCTGATCTGTGACACTCCTCCCAATCTAGTGTCGTCAGCTCATTCTACCTAGTACAGAGAGAACATTTGATAAGGCCTTCTGTTTCTCCTTTTTCCCTTTCAAAAAAAAAAAAAAAAAATTTTTTTTTGCCTGAACCTCCTTGTGTTCTGACTGTGCTTCTCAAACATTTTGGAAATAGAGTATATTTCAGGGCATTTATTATAACTGTAATTGCCATAATATTGCTACAACTCAAGTGCTCTAGGTTGCACTGCATCTGAAGTGTTTGTGTGTTTTAGCTGCTTTTCTGTATATATAGACTTCTCTGTTTCTTTAACTAAATAAGCTTTGCAAAGTTGTTTTATTGCTTTCCTGCCTGTATTTCTGAGTTTTTTTGCACTTTTAAAGTTTGTTTTTGCTTAGTTTAACTGGTAGGCTACACACTCAAGTGCGCTAGCAGAATTAGCATTTACTGTGTTTCTGTACCTAATTTCTGCTACTTTGTGTAAAAAAAAAAAAAAAAAAAAAAAAAAAAAAAAAATAATCCTGGTTTCCCACCTTTACTGAACTAGAGTAGTCCAGCCTTCAGGTATTGCTGATCTCTGGACTGTGTCATAGTTCTTGTGTTGCCCATATCCTTATTTGGATAGGAGGAAGCTTCTTTGTTCACCAGTGAGAGTGGGGAGCTCTGAGCAGCCTATCTGTCCCTTGAGGAGTGGTTCCAGCCCAGTGACCTGTAGCTTATTGGCCGTTTTGGGCCATTTCCTATCTCTTTCTAACCCCCTGCTTTAAAGCCAGCTTTAGTGCGCTTTTGCGCTTGTAATTTAAAGTTTGTCCCGTTTGTTGTATTTACCTGTTGAGGCCACACACTCAAGTGCGCTAGCCTGTGTTACATATTTATTGCATTTGTCTGCTGTTTGTTGCAAAAAAGGAAAAAAAAAATATTATCCTGGTTTCCTATCTTTCCTGACCTAGAGTAGTCCAAATACAGGCTTTGCTGTATTCTGGACTTTTGGAAAGTTCCTGTGTTGCCCATTTCCTTTCTTGGATAAAGGGAGGCTTCTTTGTTCACCAATGGCAGTGGGGGAGCTTAGAGCAGCCTATCTATCCCTGGAGGAGTGTTCCCAGCACAAGAATTTGGTAGTCTATTGGTAGTTTTGGGCCAATTTCTAGCTCTTTCAAGTCCCCCTGTATAAAACCCACTTTAGCGCGGCTTTGCTCACAGCGCAGCATCGGGCAGTGCCACTTAATTGGGTTTAAACCATTCTCAGCTCCACTAAGTCTGCTCTTCACTTTTTCCCTTAGAACTGATCTAGTTCTCATAATAAGCACCCTATTCCCACTCTAAAGCCTGGCACTTGCTCACTAAAGCAATTATATAAGTCAGCACTAAAAAATTAAAAGCACTACACCCTCACAAACTCCCCTTGACTACTTTGTTCCCCATTGGCCCTTTTTTCAATTATAAAGGAATTCCCAATACTATTCTAGCATGTCCAAAGGTCAGTTGTCAATCTCCTCTCCGGTCCAGCTGGTGAATCTGGGAATTTTGAGGCAATGTTACCACTGCCTCATGTACGCAGACAACCCTCTCCTCCTCCCAACAAATTCCAACACATGAGAGATCCAACCATATAGCCAAACTGGAGGCTAAGCTCTCTCAACTCAGTACTGGCGTAACCAGTCAGGAGGAGAGGGAAACCACACTCAGTACAATTCCAGTCTCACATAGACCTACTACGACAGCAAACCAAACACATAAACACACAAAAACATACTCGGAGGCTCTAAATAAACATCTGCCTAAGCAGCAGAGACCTCCAAAGCAGACACCCAAGCAACCGCTACCCCAAAACAAAACACGTGCAACACATAGCTCACAAAGCCAGTGTGCCGAACAGTCACAGCCCTTAAGGCTAAACAACACACCTGATACACTTGTAATAGGTGACTCTATCGTCAGGCACACTGACATCCCGCTCACCAGGCTGAACAAGAAGGTCACTGTGAGCTGCCTGTCGGGCGCTAGGATCCGCCACATAACACACGCACTCAGGTCACTCCAAGGCAAGTACAAATATGACTCTGTCATTGTCCATGCTGGTGTGAATGACCTGAGACGTACCTCCCTGGACTACATGAAAAGAGACCTAGAGGAGCTCTCTGAGCATGTAGCCCAGGCCGGTATGACCCTGACCTTGAGTAGCGTCTTACCCTCACCAAGAATGATGCCACAATATGAAGACAAGATGATTAGTTTCAACAATTGGCTTAAGTATTGGTGTCATTCAAAGGGGATCCAATACCTGTCTGCCTGGGATGACATGCTCGACAAGCCACGATGCTTCGCTAGGGACGGCTTGCACCTGTCACCCCTGGGCTTTCGGATATTGGCAAAGGCTCTTGCCACCCCCATAGTGCCTTTTTTAGGCAAGGCTCAAAAGACATACCCACCTCTATAGGTATCACAAGGGATAAGAAACTGAGTAATGCTACTCAACGCCAGAAGTCTAAACCTCAAGATGCACGCACTCAAAACTCTCCTTAGCATGGAGAACAATCGATATCTGTGCAGTAACAGAAACTTGGTTCAAGTCTCCCGAGAGCACCCCAGCACTACCAGGTTATACCTCATACCAAAACTTGGACCGAACCACAAAAGGAGGGGGAGTATCAATATTCATCAGATACCCACACCTCCAGGTTGCTGGCACAGTACGAAGCATCAGAGACTATCCATGTGCAACTAACAGTGGGTAAAACTGCCTTCCAGTTTATAGCCTGCTACAGACCACCCTCCCAAACCCGGGAACCCCACTCGGCCTTCCTGAGAACACTGGAAAATATGAAGGTGTCTCCAAACACCATTATATTGGGCAACTTCAACTACCCTAACATAGACTGGGAGCATTACTCTAGCTCCATCACCCTAGCCCGAAGGTTCCTAGAATTTATAAACTCAAATGCTATGGAACAACTTGTTGCCACTCCCACGAGGGGTAAACATACTGGACCTGATCATCACCAACATGGGGACTCTATGCTCCAGACCAGAAGTGTATCCCTCACCGGTAAGATCAGACCATAAACTAATCTCACTAGATATTCACATCCCGACTCCAGCACCTGCCCAGAAAACCACAGTGAAAAACTTCTCTAAAGCAAATTTCACACTCCTAAAAACCGAGGTGGAATCCTTCAAAGCCTCCGGGCCTGTGGAAAATACGGGCCAGACCGCAGAATCCTTTATAAATGCATTCTATGAACACCTTCAGGAATGCATGGATCATGCAATCCCAAATAAAACCAAGACCCAATCCTCCAAAGTTAGGCGTCCTGTCTGGTGGACCCCAGCCATAAACTGTACAATAGAAGGAGGAAGCTACTACATGATAGAGCAAAATCTCAAAAAGGGAAAGCATCTCTGATCAGTATTAGCAAAAAACTACGGGCACTCATAAAATCGTCTAAGGCCAGCTTCGAGAGAAAAATTGCACAGGACACTAAGGATAATCACAAGGCTTTCTTTAGTTATATTACGAACCTGGGTGGGAATTCCCAGATATGCTCAGAATTAGTCCAAAATGACAAAAAATACACCGAACCCACAGACATTACCAACATCCTAGCTGACAGGTTCAGCGCAAACCCCCCCCCCCCCTTCCCCACCAAAAGGGCAAATATCTATCCCAGCAGAGTGCTTCCCCCCTGACGTCTCAGATGTTCAGATAAGAGCCGCCCTCTCCAAAGCAAAAAAACACAGCATCAATGGGACCAGACGGTGTCCCGGGCTGTGTCCTACATGAACTCTAAGAAGAACTAAACCCAAGCATAAAACTACTGTTCAATCTCAGCCTTACTACAGGATATGTACCCAAAGAGTGGCGTACAGCAACAGTGGTCCCTCTCCACAAAGGTGGTTCCTCAACGGATCCTGGAAACTATCGCTCCATAAGCCTGACTAGCTTGGTCTGCAAAGCTATGGAAAGGATCATCATGGACCTCATAAATAAAGATATTGGGGACCTACAGACACTGGATCCTACCCAGTTCAGCTTTGTTAAGGGCAGATCCTGCCTCTTAAACCTGGTCGATGTATTTGAAACCATCACCAAGGCCATTGACGAGGGGAAGGTGGTCCACACAGCCTACCTGGACCTTGCAAAAGCCTTTGATACAATACCCCACTCGGGCATTATAGATAAGCTCACCAGCTTAAATATCAACCCCTATGTCACTAGATGGGTTGCAAACTGGCTCAAGGACAGAGCCCACATGGTTAGAATTGCTGGAGCCATGTCAGACTCCAAACCAGTTACAAGTGGCGTCCCACAAGGCTCAGCCCTGGGACCTCTCTTGTTCGGTATATATTTCTCTGAGGTACAGGCTAACACGGAAGGACTGTGGCTGACCAAGTTCGCAGATGACTGCAAACTGGGTGCCATAATCGAGACTTCAGCAGACACAAGCATCCTACAAAAGGGCCTCATAGAAACAGACAACTGGTGCCAGAGCCATGGCTTCAAGCTAAACGCCAAAAAGTGTATTGTCATCCCCTTTGGCAAAAACAAAGTGCCCACAAATTACCACATAGGTGCTAATTCATTAAGTACGGAAGAAGTAATTTGGGACCTGGAGACCCAAGTTGATAGCAATCTCTCATTTGACAACCACGTGGCCAAAGTGGTTAGAAAAACATTTTATATAGCACACCTAATCATGAAGGGATTCACATCTAGATCAGGGGAGGTAATCGTGCCTCTTTACTCATCCCTCAATCGGCTCATAATTGAGTACAATGCCCCTTTTGCGATGTACCTTACCAGACACCTGCAGCAACTGGAAAGACACCAAAAGTACCTCACCAAGAGGATCAAAGGGCTCAAACAGATGCCATATGCTACCTGGTTAAAGAAACTCCAGCTCTACTCATTGGCATACCGCCTGCTTAGAGGCGATCTGTGCCTGACGTATAAAGCCATGTCCAACCCGGAATTAATGGACATGCTGCACCTCAGAAAATCCAAATCCCATCGAGCTACACGCTCGAGAGACTTGAACCTCGGCACTGAAATAAATAGGACATGCTGGAGGGACAGATTCATAACCCAGAGGCTCCCTTCACTCTGAAATAAAATCCCAGTCCAGGTTAGGCAGAGTCCCTCATTGACTCTCTTCAAGAGGAATCTTGATGAGTTGATGGGAGATAGTAGGTTTACCCGGGTATCACTTCTGTGTCACTGTTCGATAGAGGCACAGTATACTAACCTCGAAAAAGGGCATAGCAAAATTCATTTAAAATGGGTGGCAAAAGCCAAACACACACTGGCTAGGCTTATAAATGCCCTAGGGCAGATAGCCTGGTATGAACCTATGAACCTCAGAACCCTGCTGCTGACCTAGAAACTATTTCTCACGGTCGCAAAGGGGTCAAAGCATCCACTGCAAAAAAACCCTACCCCCTCCGACAGGGCTTCTAGGGCATTAGACAGATGGGGAAAGAAGATTTACACCTCTGCTACCTTGGCTATAAGAGCTTTAAATTGTCAATTTCATATGCTCAAATATCAGCAATATATTATGTCACTGCTTAAACAGACAATGTTGATAAATTCTGTAGGTGCAGAAGACAAAGAAATGCAGGATTTATTGCATGCAGCTGAGCAAGTTGGAAAGCATACTTTGCAATGTTTGTTTTTTGATTTTTTTTGGAGCCCTCCTGTAGGGCTGCTGTCACGGGTTCTGTCATTAGGAGGCATGCTTGGTTAAAGGAACAAAATTTACCAGATCATGATAAAGCGAAATTATTGGATGCTCCATTACAGCATGATACTTGTTTGGTGTTAAAGAAAATGGAGGACAAAGCTAAATCTATGTAAACAGTCAAGGATTTCTTATAGGTACAGCCTTCAAGATTTAGCAGACACTGGCTTACTAAGAACTGGTTCTTTCCAGTGTCAGACAGACCACAAAGGGGCAGATAGACACCCAAGAGGCAGATCCCCAGCCCCAAGGTTCATACAGGTCTAAACAATGGGGTGCTTCTACCTTCAAAAGTGGAGGAGACAAATCTCTGCCTTACAGGAAACAGTTCCAATGAGTTCCCCCTGCCTACGCCAAGCACTTATCTTCTGGCAGTGCCTTTGGGGGGAAAACTAGCACTTGTTTCTCAAAATTGGCACATAACCCAGGACAAATGGGTCCTAGACAGTGTCACAAGGTTACAGGTTCCACTTTCATACTCTGCCAAGGGCAAATGGTTTCCCAGACCTACCAAAAAAACAATGGGCAGAGGCACAAAAGTCTCATCCCTCATGGACATGAGGGCCATTCAACAAGTCCCAGAACAAGAGCAGGGACAAGGATTTTGTTCAAGTCTGTTCTTGGTACCCAGAAAGGACAAAGCCTGGAGACCAATACTGGACTTATCTATTCTAAACACATATCTGGATATACCAAAATTCAAAATGTTGACCTTACAGCAGCTTCTGCCAATGCTGGGCAAGAAGGCTTGGCTTGTGACTTTAGACCTAAGAGAGGCATACCTACATGTCCCAATCAGACAAACATGCAGAAGATACCTCAGATTCAAAGCCGGCTCAATGCACTACCAATTCTCTGCACTGCCCTTTGGCTTATCTACTGTGCCCAGGGTCTTCACAAAGTGCCTGGCACCAGTAATTGCATTCTGCAGACAAAGAGAAATTCAGATATATCCTTACTTGGACGACTGTCTCATTCAAGCAGAGAACAAGGACATTCTACTACAGCATCTGGCATTTGTAAAAAGATTACTGCCATGCCTAGGGTTCGGTCACTGAACATAAATCAAAACTAGTACCCTCTCAAGAGATAATATTCCTGGGTGCAAGCTTAAATGCAACTGCCCAGATGGCTTATCTCACACAAGACAAGCAAAGGCAACCGACTACCTACTTCACACTGTTGGCAACAAAGGCCCAGTTATCTGCAAGAAAAATTCTGCAGGCTTTGGGCTTCATGGCATCCTGCATTCTACTAATTCTATATGCAAGACTGCATATGCGGAAACTTCAATGGTACCTAAAAAGTGTTTGGACTCAGCATTGCCACAGCCTGGAAACAATAATTACTCTCATTCCCTACCTGCAACAGGAGTTTTGATGGTGGGCGAAGGCCTGTTACCAGAACAAGGGACAGCCATTCACCTTACCTCCAGGCAAACATTGACAACAGCTGCATCAGATTATGCCTGGGGGCACACATGGCAGGAAGATGTATTCAAGGCACATGGTCTGCCAACCAAATGCATCTACATATCAATCAAAAAGAGATGCTAGCTGTTGAGACTGCCCTGACAACCCTCAAGGACCTACTTCATCCGGGACAACTACTGGTAAAGACAAGACAATACCACGGTCATGTGGTATATAAACAAGCAGGGAGGCACTCATTCTTACCCCCTTATGCAGACTAGCCATGATTTTGTGGGACACAGCATTGACTTACCAAGTACATCTGCAGGCACAATTCCTGCCAGGAAAGGTAAATACTCTGGCAGATGAACCAAGCAGAAACCTCATGGATCCCCACGAGTGGAAGCTGGATCCACAAGTTTTCAGTATGATAACAGGGAATTGGGGATGCCTGAACATAGATCTATTTGCCTCCCCTCACAACTGTCAACTACAGAGATTCTGCACAACGACTTATCACAGACAAGCATGGAAAGTGGATGCCCTATCTTTCAGCTGGAAAAACTTAACAGCATATGCCTTTCCTCCACTGCCTGTCCTCCCCAAAGTACTCCTAAAGGTCAGACAGGAGAAGCCAAAAATGATACTGATTGTCCCAGACTGGCCACACCAGTACTGGTATCCGATCTTAAGGATCTTGTCTCAATGCCCAGCCTGGACCTTACCTCAAGTGCCTCACCTACTTTCCCAACAGAACAATCAGATCCTGCACAGCCAACTCAAAACTTTAAATCTGGCAGCATGGCGGATATTGTAGTCATACAAAACGCACCTCTCACTAAAGCTGTGATGGATGTCATTTTGGAGGCCAGAAGGCCCACTACTAGAAAATCTTATGCTGGAAAATGGAAGAGATTCTGTGCTTGGAACCAGGCACAAGGAATTGACACAGCTGTACCAAATATTCCTCAAATTTTGCAATACTTAACTGAGATGCTGGACAAAGGCCTATCCTTTTCATCAATTAAAATTCATGCCTCTGCCATTTTGGCTCATTACAATACAGAGCCACCAATCTTTTCTCATCCTTTAAGGCAGTACCTCAGAGGAGCCAAAAACTTAAGGCCTCCAAGGAGATCACCAATACCTGCATGGGACCTCAACTGTGTCTTGGAAAAACTCAACCTGCCTCCTTTTGAGCCAGCCGCTACAGCTGAAATAAAGTTTTTATCTTGGAATACAGCTCTGCTCCTAGCAGTAACTTCTGCAAGACGAGTTTCAGAGCTACAGGCACTTATGGCTGTGGAACCTTTCATCATTTTTTATCCAGACAGGGTTTCTCGGAGGACAAACCCGACATTTATGTCTAAGGTAGTGTCCAGTGTGGCCCTTAACCAAACTATTCATCTGCCAACTTTTTATCCAAATCCACAGAACAAGGGGGAGAGAATTCTGCATTCTTTGGACATACACAGACCGCTTCGATTCTACTTGGACAGAACCAGAGTTTTCAGAAAGAGCAATTACTAGTGGCATATGCTGCAGTAACACAAGGAAAGGCCATCTCAAAGCAGACTATTTCAAAGTGGATAGGCCACTGCATTCGTTTCTGCTATTCACAACATGGCAAGCCAGTGCCTAAGGGCATTAGGCCACATTCAACCAGAGCAGCAGCCACTTCAGCAGCCTTCCTCAGGGGAGTACCAACCAAAGACATTTTAGAGGCTGCTACCTGAAGTTCAGTGCACACCTTTACAAAGCATTACAATCTGCCACTTTACTCTAAATCCAGGGCAGGCTTTGCCACTGCAGTTCTGCAGGGCCTCATAGCCACTCCTAGTGTTGTTTAGCTCCAGCCCCCCCCCCCCCAGCCATAGCTTTGGGATTCAACCCAATTGTAATGACTGCAACAGTGAAACACGAAGAACATAGTACAGTTGTGTACACTTGCCATAAATGTAGATGTTAGAGTGTATTCACTGTTGCAGTCCAGGTTACTCACCCACCATCCCCATGATTTTTCTGGAACTTATCTGTTCTTCTCTAATCTATACAACCTATGTGGTGTATTTGCTTGTAGATGAAGGTAAAATATACTTTGGTGCATGTACGTTTTATTAACATATTTTTAGCCTACCTTTTATAGGGACACCTGACATCTGGGGCAAGAAAAACTGAATAAAATGGCGTCAGCTGCTTCTTTTATACCCCTGCCGCTCTAACGTCAGGGAAAAGGCGACAGCAACCGAAGCTGGACCAAGACTTTGGAATTCAGGCCGACTGAGGGCAGCCTGCCAGTAGGGTAACCCAATTGTAATGACTGCAACAGTGAATTGACTCGACCATCTACATTTATGGTAAGTGTACACAACTGTACTTTCTCTCTTAAGCATCAGGGCTATTCAACCTGTTCCAGAAGAGCAATGGGGGCAAGGTTTCTACTCAAGACTTTTCCTGGTATCCAGAAAAGAAAATTCCTGGCGTCCTATCCTGAACCTGTCTATCCTAAACACATTTTTGGTAATCCCAAAATTCAAGATGCTGGCTCTTCCTCAGCTGCGTCACATGTTATGCAAAGATGCCTGGTTGGCAACACTGGATTTAAAGGAAGCCTAAAAAACACAAAAGGCCTGCATAAATAGTCCAACGCTTTATTGGAAGATCTGAAATTGGACATAAAAATGCCCCAACAATAAATCCAACCTTCAGACCGGTTTCGGCAGTATGCCTACAGTGAAGGTAAAAAGTATACTAAGAATAAAGCATCATACATTTTTATAAAGACAGTCAATCAACATTAGCCAGTGGTATGATCCAACCCTGTTTATCTAATGAATATTAGAGTTCGGAATAGCATTATGAACTGCTTATAAGTCATGAACAAGATAATGATGTAAACACCAATATGAATCCATACTGAATAAATATGCATATAAATTATTACAAAAAGACTGGTGAAAGTAACCACAACATATAACCATACACCAAATACAATAGGGTTACTCAACAACTAAAACCCACAATGTAAACTTTTGATTACTGCCAAAAAAATATATAGCCAGAAAAATATATGTAATATGCATATATATAAACAATTACATAATATTTATGAAAATCCAATTTAATCCAAAATATATATATATATATATATATATATATATATATATATATATATATATATATATATATATATCTCTGATATATTTCAAGGATTCTAGTAACCACTCTGCAGAAAGATCGAGCACCAAACAAAAAAACTGTCCGGTAACAATAAAGGCTGTCGATAATCGGATGCAGGCAACTCAAGTGTACCTCAAAACAATGTACTTTTATTGTCCAAAAAAGAATAAAAAAACAGTTGTAAAAGTATATAAATCCCAAACACCGTGAATTACGCCTCGCCTCCACAGGAGACTCCATCAGAATAATGGGATTTATATACTTTTACAACTGTGTTTTATTATTATTTTTTGGACAATAAAAGTACATTGTTTTGAGGTACACTTGAGTTGCCTGCATCCTTTGGATTATCGGACAGCCTTTATTGTTACCGGATACAGTTTTTTTGTTTGGTGCTTGATATTTCAAGGATTATCCAATACAACCTGATATAGCATTGTACCCATAGGACAATAGCTGAATGAAAAAAAAATATTTATCATAAATGGTCATTAAGACCAGGAGGCAACAAAGCTCCAAGATGGATAATCCAATATTTTTCTTTGTGACTGAGTATGTTTTGCCATCCTTGCTGTGATGGCTCCTGTCCCCAATGATCCTGTCTGTGACAGTAAACATAAACTTAGCTGAAAGATGTTTAGTTGTATGTTGAAAAAGTGCATTTGTTGGCTTTTTATTCCGTATGTCACTCCGATGTTCTCCTATTCTAATTCGAAGGGAACGCGATGTTTTGCCCACATAAAAAGCTGAGCATTGACATGTGGCCAAGTATATCAACCAACTACTGGAACAGTTACCAAAAATCCTTAAGTCATATACTTTACTCGTGTTAGCACTTGTGAATTGTTTGATTTTATTTACCTGATTACAGGATATGCAGTGGCCACATGGAAGAGTTCCCAGGAGTTCGTCCCCCATAATGGTTAATTGTTTGTATTTTGCCCCTCCACTCTCCTAATGTTTATAATGGGAAAATAAAGAACCTAAAGTTGTACCCCTTCTGTAAGACATTTGCAACCCAAAATCTCATGTAAATAATTATTGGCCAATAGAATATTCCAGTTATCATTCAAGATATTCCTAATTACCTGATGATTTCTTCCAAAGGTGGTGACAAATCTCAAAGTAGAATCCTGTGGTCTACATGAGTGATCCCTCTATTCAAGCAATCTACTTCTCTGCTGTTGCCCAGACCAAGTACTAGCAGATACAATGTCAAAAGGACGATATCCCCTCTCTAAGAATCTGTGTGTTAAATCATTTTTGGCATCCTCATAATCCATTAACGAGGAGCTAATACGCTTTATTCTCAGAAATTGAGATTTGGGAATATTCGGATGGTGTATGGTGCATAATAGATGCATGGAGTAACGTATTATATTGAGGGTATTTATGATGAATCTTAGTACCAAGAGTATTATTCTTGTAGATACCCTAAATCTGCACGCCATACCATCCAGCAATCGCCCAAGTACCTGCCAAATATCCATTTCGACCATGTATTTGTTGTGTGATGGGTTATATATAAGGTATTCCTACAAGTATGCCATGAATAATCGGATAAATGGGGCAAATGATGCCCCATAGCCGCCCCTTGAGTTGCCAGTAACATTCCCTTGGAAATAAAAATGTTTTGTTCAGTACATGTTCGACATACAGATAATGAGTGTGTTTAAGCCTGGTGGATATAAATCTGCTTTCTCTAACCAAAACTGTAGAGCTTGCAAGCCAGCCCAGTGTGGTATGCTGGTGTAGAGAGACCTAACATCAAGCGTACACATTAGCCAATGCGATTCAGTTTGTGTATCCTGTATGATTTGTAAAAATTGTGTGGTGTCTTGGATTCTTGCTCTCACATATTTGAGTAAAGGTTTGAGTTGCTGGGTTAGAAATACTGACAGTGGTTCAGTAAGTGAACCTTGACCTGAAACAGTCGGTCTACCTGGTGGTGTAGTAAGGGATTTGTGTATTTTAGGAAGCAGATATAATATTTGTTTCGAGGGATCTGTTACTGTTAAATGTTGAGCTGTACTACGTGAAATGATGCCCTCCTCAGAGGGATCTGTTACTGTTAAATGTTGAGCTGTACTACGTGAAATGATGCCCTCCTCAGAGGGATCTGTTACTGTTAAATGTTGAGCTGTACTACGTGAAATAATGCCCTCCTCAGAGGGATCTGTTACTGTTAAATGTTGAGCTGTACTATTGAAATGATGCCCTCCTCAGAGGGATCTGTTACTGTTAAATGTTGAGCTGTACTACGTGAAATGATGCCCTCAGAGGGATCTGTTACTGTTAAATGTTGAGCTGTACTACGTGAAATGATGCCCTCCTCAGCTGCTGTATCCAGAAAGGCATCTATTTCCTTCTTAAATTTTGAAGTGGGGTCTATACCCATAAACATATAACATCTAGTGTCTGATAATTGACGAAGACCTTCCTGAATATAATAATCCATATCCAAAATAACAACTGCCCCACCCTTATCAGCTTGCAGTATAACAATATTGTTATTTTCATTAAGTTCCATCAAGGCTTTCCTTTCAGCCGAGTCAATATTTTCCTGCAAAATCTGAGATTCAAAGGGTGGAAAGTATAAATCTCTTAATACAGCTTGTTGAAATGTAGCTACATATTTATTCATAGGTGGCTGAAACGTTGATTTATGAAATCTAAATTCGACAGCTCTATCAAAACAGCTGTATTCTGATCTGAAAAATATTTTCAAGTTAACACAAAAATCCAAAACATCTAATGTAGTCGATATTGATCACAAAAAGCTAGGTACAAATCCCAATCCTTTTTTTAAAAGTTTATGTTGATCATCAGTTAACACATTGTTAGATTTAAAACATTGTTACAACCTGTTTCTATTGTTTCAGCAAATGTGAATCAAACCCTCCATTGATTCTGTACCTATGCCGGTTGGAATGTTTCCGCCCCTCTGTATTTTCTACCCTTCTATTTGAATCAAACCTCCATTGATTCTGTACCTATGCCGGTTGGAATGTTTCCGCCCCTCTGTATTTTCTACCTTCTATTTGAATCAAGCCTCCATTGATTCTGTACCTATGCCGGTTGGAATGTTTCCGCCCCCTCTGTATTTTCTACCCCTTCTATTTGAATCAAGCCCTCCATTGATTCTGTACCTATGCCGGTTGGAATGTTTCCGCCCCCCTTCTAAAGGGATCGTACTGTTAGTTCTTTTCCTGGCAGGCGATTCTGCTAATGGTGTACCTTCGCTATCAGTAAGAGAGGACTCATCCCCAGAAGTACTAGTGTAAGATTTTTCATTATGTTTTAAGATAGACCTGGGCCTTTTTCTTGTCCTACCCCCACTCATACCCGGACTAAATTCCTTAAATCTAACTGATCTTTGTATTTCAAATGGTCGTCTTCTACTATAGTCCATGACATCCCGGTTGAATTTTTTAACCTTCCTATCCTTGGTAACTTTATCATATGTTGTTAATTCTTTGGACAATTTTGTCACCAAATTTTCATAATTAGTAGATGACATAAATTTTTTACATTCAGAACTTAAATTTCTAACTTCTGATATGTTATCAATCGCCCTCTCATAATAGGAAGCCAAAATCTTTACAAAGGCCATAAAGCCATCTTGTACTGCTTGATTCGGCTATTCTAGATGGTCGCTAAGGATTTCAAATATCTATGTGTAAATGGGCCTATATTTACCATTGGAGAACCAACTACGTGGATTCAGGAGGCATCTTCTGTTTGGGGACCGGGACATTATTGGTAAATTGCATATTATATTGGGACATTTAAACTGGCATTTGAATGTAAAATATTTTTTGGACATTATCAATAACTGGTCGGAAGAGATTTTTTTATATATCTAACCGACAAGTGTATGTTTGATCTGGGTTTATGATTTATTATTTCCATCTATAAATCATCTTTGTGTTTCTATAGATCTACACGCAACTAAGAGACATTTCATGTTGTCTATACTAATTTAGATGGACATTTCATATCTGTTTGCTATTTTTTCACTCAGTATTTGTACTGTTTTGTCCATATTTAGTATGTATGCTTCATTTCAACTGGTTACTACCAACGAAAAATAGTATGTTTAACATAAAGTCATTTCATTGCTGGATGTTTGTGCATTATATATTGATGCTTACTGAATGTTTAGGCCAAATTTAACATGAAGGATTTTATCACCTTTATTGGGGCCTCTCCCACTATGTTCTATGCAGTTATAAGATTAGTTTAAATTAAGGCAATTGCATTTATTACTCTTGCTGAATTTTGACTAAGGTCATGTTAATATATATATGAATGTGGTCTATGGTTCTCCTCTTGAAGTACTGTTTTTTTTAACCAGGTTGCAAACAGCCCATATTGGTACAAATTAACGGAATTGAACATACAGGATTATATTTGAATATCCTATACAACAGCTGCATTTTGGCTAATGTGTTTACTGGTTTCTAAATTGTTTTCCTTTATCAAAAAACATTTTGTGATTAATAATTTTTTTGAACAATTCTTTTCGGGAAGTTTGATCTATAGATACAAAACTGTATGGGAATATATAAGGTGTCAGGTGGGGCTGATATTTAGAATTGTTGTAACTCAACAAGGATTCGGGCTCTCTGGTAAACACAATACACTATATATATGTATACATATATTTTTACAGGTTTATTTATGTTTTGTGAACTAAGTTTAAACCGGAATATATAGTGTAAAGATATTTGCCCTTATGAGTATAGGTTGGTAAAGGTATTATTGAACTAAGTTTATAGATATAGTCTGTGCTCTTTTCTTGTCCTTCTCCCTATTTATTCTCATACACATCCCTTGTTGATACCTTCATCTTGGTCACCGTTTTCATTGACCTAACAGAAGATTTTCTTCAGGAGATATATTTTTTGGACAATTTTGTATATCTTTTATTAAAAATGGATTTGGACAATATTTTGGAGGGGTTGTGTGCTGATCGGGAAGATATCAGGGCGTTTGGACTGGATTCTGTCCCAAGCAACAACTCTAGTCAGCCAAGTAATAATATACATGATGGATGCCAAGTGGCATTTTTAAATTTGGAAAAGGGCCTTAAAGGGCATATCTGCTTAAGAATATGGTTCCTAGAGATCTTCGCATAAGACTTCGCCCGATGGTCAGCAGATCTGAACAGAGGTTGACCGATGAATGGAATCAAGCAGTACAAGATGGCTCTATGGCCTTTGTAAAGATTTTGGCTTCCTATTATGAGAGGGCGATTGATAATAACATATCAGAAGTTAGAAATTTAAGTTCTGGATGTAAAAAATTTATGTCATCTACTAATTATGAAAATTTGGTGACAAAATTGTCCAAAGAATTAACAACATATGATAAAGTTACCAAGGATAGGAAGGTTAAAAAATTCAACCGGGATGTCATGGACTATAGTAGAGGATGACCATTTGAAATACAAAGATCAGTTAGATTTAAGGAATTTAGTCCGGGTTTGAGTGGGGGTAGGACAAGAAAAAGGCCCAGGTCTATCTTAAAACATAATGAAAAATCTTACACTAGTACTTCTGGGGATGAGTCCTCTCTTACTGATAGCGAAGGTACACCATTAGCAGAATCGCCTGCCAGGAAAAGAACTAACAGTACAATCCCTTTAGAAGGGGGGCGGAAACATTCCAACCGGCATAGGTACAGAATCAATGGAGGGCTTGATTCAAATAGAAGGGGTAGAAAATACAGAGGGGGCGGAAACATTCCAACCGGCATAGGTACAGAATCAATGGAGGGTTTGATTCAAATAGAAGGGGTAGAAAATACAGAGGGGGCGGAAACATACCAACCGGCATAGGTACAGAATCAATGGAGGGTTTGATTCAAATAGAAGGGGTAGAAAATACAGAGGGGGCGGAAACATTCCAACCGGCATAGGTACAGAATCAATGGCGGGTTTGATTCAAATAGAAGGGGTATAAAATACAGAGGGGGCGGAAACATACCAACCGGCATAGGTACAGAATCAATGGAGGGCTTGATTCAAATAGAAGGGGTAGAAAATACAGAGGGGGCAGAAACATTCCAACCGGCATATGTACAGAATCAATGGAGGGCTTGATTCAAATAGAAGGGGTAGAAAATACAGAGGGGGCGGAAACATTCCAACCGGCATAGGTACAGAATCAATGGAGGGTTTGATTCAAATAGAAGGGGTAGAAAATACAGAGGGGGCGGAAACATTCCAACCGGCATAGGTACAGAATCAATGGAGGGCTTGATTCAAATTTTGCTGAAACAATAGAAACAGGTTGTAACAATGTTTTAAATCTATCTAACAATGTGTTAACTGATGATCAACATAAACTTTTAAATAAAGGATTGGGATTTGTACCTAGCTTTTTTTGTGATCAATGGATGATTTTATGAGTGATCGTAGTTTTTTTGCTAGTACTGATCAGAGACACCTTCCCTTTTAGGGATTTTGCTCTTATGTAGTAGCTTCCTCCTCCTGTTGTAAAGTTTGTTTATGGCTGGGGTCCACCAGACCGGGCACCTGCCTTTGGGGGAATGGGTCTTGGTTTTATTTGGGATTGCATGATCCATGCATTCTTGAAGGTGCCCATAGAAGGCATTTGCAAAGGATTCAGCAGTGTGGGTTGTGGTTTCCACTGGCCCAGGGGCCTTGAAGGATACCACTTCAGTCTTAAGAAGTATGAAGTTTGCTTTTGAAAAGTTCTTCACTGTGGTCTTTTGTGCAGGGGGTGGGGGCGGGATGTGGATTTCCAGTGAGATTAATTTATGGTCTGATCTTACCAAAGAGGGATATACTTCCGGTGTGGAGCATTTTGTCCCCATGTTTGTGATGATCAGGTCTAGTATATTGTCTCCTCTTGTGGGAATGGTGACTAGTTCCATTGCATTTGAGTTTATGAATTCTAGGAACCTTTGGGCTAGGGTGTTGGGGCTTGAGTAATGTTCCCAGTCTGTTTGGGTAGTTGAAGTCTCCCAAAATGATGGTATTTGGAGAGACATTCATACTCTCCAGTGTCTTCAGGAAGGCTGTGTGGGGTTCCTGAGTTTGAGAGGGTGGTTTGTAGCATGCTACAAAACTGTAAGGCAGTTTTGCCTATGGTTAGTTGCACCTGGATAGTCTCCGATGCTTCGTGCGTTGCCACTAACCTGGAGGTGTGGGTATCTTTGATAAAAATGGATACTCCCCCTCCTTTTGTGGTTCGGTCCAAGTTTTGGGGCCGGAAAGCATGATATGAGGTAAAACCTGATAGTGCTGGGGTGCTCTCAGGAGCCTTGAACCAGGTTTCAGTCACTGCACAGACATCGATGTTCTCCATACTGAGGAGGGCTTTGAGGGCGTGCATCTTGAGGTTTAGACTTCTGGCATTGAGCAGCATTACCCTTAGTTTTTTCCACTTGTGTTATCTAGGGAGGTAGGTTTGTCATTTGAGCCTTGCCTAAAAAGGCACTATGGGGTGGCAAGAGCCTTGGCCAATATCCGGAAGCCCAGGGTGACAGGTGCAAGCCATCCCTTGGCAGCGTGGCTTGTCAAGCATGTCATCCCAAGCAGACAGACATTGGATCCCCTTAGAATGGCACCAGTAATTAAGCCAATTGTTAAAACTGATCATTTTGTCTTTGTACTGTGGCATCATTCTTGGTGAGGGTAAGATGCTGCTCAGGGTCAGGGTCATACCGGCCTGGGCTACATAATCAGAGAGCTCCTCTATGTCTCTTTTCATGTAGTCCAGGGAGGTACGTCTCAGGTCGTTCACACCGGCATGTACAATGACCGAGTCATATTTGTACTTGCTGTGGAGTGACCTGAGTGCTTGTGTTATGTGGCGGAGTCTAGCTCCCGACAGGCAGCTTACTGTGACCTTTTCCTTGTTCAGTCTGGTGAGCGGGACGTCAGTGTGTCTGACTATGGAGTCGCCTATTACAAGTGTGTCTGGCATGTTGTTTGGCCTTAAGGGCTGTGACTGTTTAGCACACTGACTTTGTGAACTATGTGTTGCATGTGCTATGTCTTGAGGTGGTGGTTGCTTGGGTGTCTGCTTTGGAGGCCTCTGTTGTTTTGGTAGATTTTTAATCAGCCTCCAGTATGTTTTGTGTGTTTATGTGTTTGGTTTGCTGTTGTGATAGTTCTATGTGAGACTGGGTTTGTGGTGTGCGTGCTTACCTTCTCCTCCTGACTGGTCTTGCCAGTACTGAATTGAGAGAGCTCAGCCTCCAGTTTGGCTATATAGTTGCATCTCTCGCATATATTTGTATTTGTTGGGAGGAGGAGAGGGTTGTCTGTGTACATGAGGCAATTGTAACATTGCCTCAAGATTCCCAGATTCACCAGCTGAACAGGAGAGGACGCCAGCAACTGACCCTTCGACATGCTAGAAATAGTGAAAAAGATTGCTGTGTAACTGAGTCAGAAAGGACCTATAGGGAGATGTGTACTCAACAGAATTTGATTTAAAAGAAGCCTACCTGCACATCCCTATCAGGGAATCTTGCAGAAGATACCTACGCTTCAAAGCAAGCTACATGCACTATCAGTTCTCTGCACTCCCCTTTGGCTTATCTACTGCGCCCAGGATATTCACAAAGTGCCTAGCTGCAGTTATTGCATTTTGCAGCAAAGAAATATTCAGATATACCCATACCTGGACGATTGTCTAATTCAGGCAGAAAGCCAGGACATACGTTTGAATCATCTGGTCTTTGTACAAAGGGTGCTGATTTGTCTGTGGTACACCAGAAATGAAAAGAAGTCACACCTGGTCCCTGTCAACAAATTATATTCCTGGGAGCAAGCTTGAATACAACTTCCCAGATGGCTTTTCTAACGCCAGAGAAACAGATTAATTTGACAACCTACTTCAAACTACTAGTGGCCACAAAAACCCTGCTATCTGCAAGGCAAATTCTGCAAGCCTTGGGGTTCATGGCCTCCTGCATTCTTCTAATTCCATATGCAAGACTGCATATGAGGAAACTACAACGGTATCGAAAAAGCCTATGGTGTCAACACACTCAGGATCTAGAAACAATGATTCCTATCATACCTTGCCTATGCCTAGAGTTTCTTTGATGGGCAGAGGCCTGCCACCCAAACATGGGATTACCATTCACGCTACCCTCTGCCACCCAAACTCTAACAGACGCATCAGACTATGCATGGGGGGCTCACCTGGCAGGGAAGTGCATTCAGGGCAAATGGAACACAAGTCAAATGCACCTGCATATCAATCAAAAAAAAATGTTAGCTGTACAGAATGCTCTGATAGCCTTCAAGGATCACATTCTTCCAGGATAACTAATGGTAAAGATGGACAACAGCACTGTTATGTGGTACATGAACAAACGGGGGGTATGCATTCTTACCCCCTCTGCAGACTAGCCATGGCATTGTGGAATGCAGCCTTGGGCTACCAAGTGAAACTACAAGCTCACTTCCTGCCAGGAAAACTAAATGCACTAGCAGACGGACTAAGCAGAAACCTCATGGACCCACACGAGTGGAAACTGGAACCAAGGATTTTCAACATGTTTGACAATCAAATGGGGGAGTCCAGATATAGACCTATTTGCCTCCCCCCAGAACTATCAATTGGACAAATTTTGCACAAGGATTCCCCACAAACAAGCTTGGAAAGTGGATGCTCTGTCCTTCAGCTGGAAAAAGAACAGTTTATGCCTTTCCTCCTCCGCCTCTGCTCTCCAAAGTACTACTAAAGATTAAACAGGACACGCCAAGGATAATTTTGATTGCAGCAGACTGGCCACGCCAACACTGGTACTCCCTCTTGAGCAGTGTGTCACTGTTGGCCCCATGGCATCTGTCTGACACCTTCCCTGTTGTCTCAGCAGGAGAACCAGATTCTGCACTCTCAGCTTCAAACACTGAACCTAGCAGCCTGGCTAATTTACCTAAGCTCTCCTTTACCATCCCTCAGTAAACCAGTGATGGATATAATTTTAGAGGCAAGGAGACCTAGTACTAGGAAATCTTGTGCTGCAAAATGGAAAAGGTTCTGTGCCTGGAACCAATCTCATGGGATGAGCATAGCAGCGCCCAATTTACCTCTGATTTTACAATACTTAACTGAGATGCTTCACAGGGGCTTGTCCTTTTCCTCAGTCAAAATTCACTCCCCTGCCATTTCAGCTTATTATAACACAAAACCTCCCCTCTGCTCTCACCCACTGCTCAAGCAGTTCCTCAGAGGGGCCAAAAAATTAAGGCCACCGAGGAGAGCTCCAACTCCAGCCTGGGACCTTAACTTTGTCTTGGAGAAACTCACTCTTCCTCCCTTCGAGACAGCTGCTACTGCAGATTTAAAATTTCTTTCTTGGAAAACAGCATTCCTTTTAGCAATCACTTCAGCAAGAAGGGTATCTGAATTACAGGCCCTTATGGCAGTGGAGCCTTTCCCTCAGAACCAATACCTCCTTCATGCCCAAGGTGGTATCCAGTGTGGCTCTTAATCAGTCCATTCATTTGCCAACCTTCTTTCTTAATCCACAGAACAAAGTGGAATGGATACTGTACTCCTTGGATCTGCACAGACAACCTAGATTCTACTTGGACAGTGCTAAACCTCAAAGGAAATCTGAACAACTGCTGGTGGCATTTGCTGTAGGGAAAGAGGGAAAGGCTATTTCAAAGCAAACCATTTCTAAATGGATCGGCCATTGCATTCATTTCTGCTATAAGCATCATGGAAAGCCTATCCCACAGGGCATCAGACCCCACTCTGCCAGGGCTGCATCTACCTCTACAGCCTTTCTCAAAGGTGTCCCTACCAGGGACATCCTAGAAGCTGCTACCTGGAGTTCAGTTCATACTTTCACCAAGCATTATCATTTACCAATTTTCTCTAAGTCCAGAGCTGGGTTTACCACTGCAGTCTTTCAGGGCCTTATAGCTGGTCCTAATACTACTTAAATTCCTCCTCCCAGCCTTAGCTTTGGGAATCTACCCAAATGTAATGACTGCAACAGTGAATACACTCGGAACATCTACATTTATGGTAAGTGTACACAACTGTACTTTTCTGATTATGAAAACATGCCCTTATCTGCTTATGAGGATTCAGATGCAGAGGAATCCATTCCTTCTTCCTCTCCTCCAGAGGATTTTTCTTTTGGTGAAACCCTACATACTTACCCTACATACTTTGAGAGAGCATTTCCATTGGGAATGCCAGGATTATCCTCAGTCCAAAAAGAGACTCCGGGAATTTTTATATTTACCACAGCACAGACCCTTGGCTATTCCTCCTGTTCTGGATGTTGTGGATGATGTCTTTATGGAATCCAGCCTAACTCCTGGTACTTCACCTCCTGCTCCCAGGAAACCTGACCGGTATGACAGAATCCATGACTCTCACAAATTTCTTTTCAAGAATCCTACTGCTGACCCAGAGGTTATCTCTCAAGGACCTAAAGGAATAAAAGCAACTACAGCTAAGAATCTCGCCCCCTCGGACAGAGATTCCCGAGCGTTAGATGGGGTAAAAAAGTGTACACCTTTGCAACTCTTGCCATTAGAGCATTAAATTGTCCATTCCACATGCTGAAATACCAGGAACATACTGTGGAACTTATTAAGCAAAAATTGTCTACCTTCCCTGACTGTGCAGAAAATAAAGAATTGCAGGAGCTTATGCATTCTGCAAGCCAAGTTAGCAAGCATACCCTGCAATGTGGGTTTGACGCCCTAGAAGCATCTTGTAGGGCAGCAGTTACAGGTTCTGTACTTAGAAGGCATGCCTGGTTTAAGGAACAGACCTTGCCAGACCATGTGAAATCAAAGTTATTGGATGCACCTCTGAACAAAGACATTCTGACACCAAAGCAGAAGAGATTTTCAAAAAGATGGAAGAAAAAGCGAAGTCTATGCAGACAGTTTTTGCAAGTACAGCCTCCAAGATTCAATAGACATTGCCCTACAAAACAGTCGTTTCCAGCCCTCTCAAGGCCACTTCAGACTTGGACCTTGGGGAAGCAGACACCCCCAGACAACAGTCTCAGGGTATGCAGAGATCTAAGCAATGGAGTACCTCCACTTCTAAAACAGGAAGTGCTAAGCCACCCCCTTATGGAAAGAATTCACAATGACTTCTTACCTCCTCCTCCTCACCTCTGCCCCTAGGAGGATAACTTGCCTAGCATGCAAAAAGCTGGGCCTCCATCACCAACGATCGATGGGTCCTCAACATAGTATCCCAGGGGGTACAAATTTTATTTCTACACGCTGCCAACCCCAAAAGGGTACCCAGATCTTCCTCCAAACCAGTGGGCAGAGGCACAAAACCAAGTTCAGTCCCTGCTCTCCATAAGGTCACTTCAGCCTGTTGCTGTAGAACAGATAGGGCAAAGTTTTTATTCCAGACATTTCCTGGTACCCAGAAAAGAGGGCACCTGGCACCCAATTTTAGATCTATCCATTCTAAACACCTTCCTGGTGGTACCAAAATTCAAAATGCTCACCCTACAACAGCTTCTCCTTATGCTGTCTAAAGATGTCTGGTTAGCCACCCTAGACCTAAAGGAGGCCAATCTGCATATCCCAGTCCGGGACTCTTGCAGGAAATATCTACGTTTCAAGACAGGATCTATGCATTATCAGTTCTCTGCACTTCTCTTTGGCTTATCCATTGTTCCCAGAGTTTTCACAAAATGCCTGGCTCCAGCCATTGCCTTTTGCAGACAAATATTCAGATTTACCCCTACTTGGACAACTGCATGATTCAGGCAGTCAGGAAAAGCTGTTGCAGCACCTGACATTTGTAAAGGACCTTCTAACCTCACTGAGGTACACTATTAATGAAAAGAAATCCAAACTAGTCCCCAGTCAAAAAATTGTGTTCCTGGGAGCAAGTTTGGACACAGCATCCCAGGTGGTATTCCTTACTCCAGAAAAACAAGCCTACCTGACAGGCTACTTCTCTCCAATGGCCACCAGAACTCAGTTATCCGCAATGAAAATCCTGCAAGCTCTAGGGTTCAATGGCCTCCTGCATTCTACAAATTCCATATGCCAGACGGCATATGAGGAAATTTCAGTGCTACTTAAAATGTCTTTGGTGCCAACATTCTCAGGACCTGGAACCTATCATACCTATGATACCTTGTGTAAGGAAAGTGTTCCTTTGGTGGGCAGCAGCATGCAACCACAACAAGGGACTTCCTTTTCACAACCCCACGCTGCCCTGACCCTAACCACAGATTCATCAGACTATGCATGGGGTGCACATCTGGATGGCAGGTGCATTAAAGGCCACTAGAGCCCAAATCAAGTTCATCTGCACATCAACCAGAAAGAAATGCTAGCTGTTCAGCATGCTCTAACAGCTTCCAGGGCCTCTTCTAATCAAACACGACAACACCACAGTGATGTGGTACATCAACAAGCAGGGGGAACCCACTCTTACCCACTCTGCAGGTTAGCCATGACCCTTTGGAACACTGCCTCAGCCATGTATATTCACCTGCAAGCCTAATTCCTGCCAGGCAACCAAAACTCTCTGGCAGACAACTTAAGCAGAAATCTCGTAGACCCACACAAGTGGCAATTAAACCACACCTTCAGCCTTGTGACCCAGAAATGGAGTACCTCGAAGGTGGACCTATTTGCCTCCCCCTGCAACCACCAGCTCAAGGGAACCTCACAGCAAAGCCTGGAAAGTGGATGTCCTGTCCTTCCACTGGGAAAACCTCTCAATCTATGCATTTTCCCCCCTTCCCCTTCGTAGCAGAATACTACTCAAAATAAGGGAGGAGAGACTAAGGGCAATTCTGATTGCCCCAGACTGGCCACGCCAGTACTGGTACCCACTACTGCGCAGTATGTCTCCACTGCCTCCATGGCACCTCCCTCAGATTCCAACTCTCCTGAATCAGCAGGAGGGAGGTTCTTGCATCCACAGTTGCACACTCTGAAACTGGCAGCCTGGCTTATTCCTTGATTTCTCTTCCACTGGCCAGCCTAAGCAAGCAGGTACTGGATGTTGTACCTGAAGCCAAAGGACACAGTACTAGATAATCCTATGCTGAGAAGTGGAAAAGGTATTGTTCCTGGATCCAGACTAAAGGAGCTGAACCAGCACAGCCCTCCTTACCTCTCATCCTGTATTACCTAGCAGACCTACTCCACAGGGGCCTTTCCTTCTCTTCCATTAAAATCCATGCCTCAGCCACCTCTGCACTTTACAGCACTGAGCCACCTCTCTTCTCACACCCTCTCATCAAGCAGTTCCTTAGAGGGCCTAACAACTTAAGGCCACCAAGAAGAGCCCCTACCCTTGCTTGGGCCCTTTACTTTGAATTGGAAAAGCTCACACTCTTTCCCCCCCTCCCTCCTTGAGCCTGCAGCTTCAGCAGTGTTAAAATTCCTGTCTTGGAAAACAGCCTTTGTTTTGGCCATCACTTCAGCTAGAAGAATGTCTGAGCTAGAAGCACTTAAGGCTACGGAACCTTCATAATTTTCCATGCTGACAGGGTCTCCCTCAGGACTAACCCAACTTTCATGCCTAAAGTGGTGTCCAGTGTGGCTCTCAATCAATCTATTCATTTGCCCACCTTTTTCCCTAAAGCTCAAAATAAGGGGGAAAGAATCCTGCACAGACAGCTCAGATTCTACCTGGATAGGACTAAGCCCTTTAGGAAATCTGACCAGTTACTAGTCAGCTTTGCACCAGGGGCAGAGGGCAAGGCCATATCAAAACAAACCATCTCCAAATGGATAGCACACTGTATCCATTTCTTTTACAAGCACCATGGAAAACCACTCCCCACAGGGGGGGGGGGTCAGAACTCATTCCACTAGGGCAACTTCAACCTCTACAGCCTTTCTCAGAGAAGTCCCTACCAGGGGCATTCTGGAAGATGCAACGTGGAGTTCTGTTCATACCTTCACCAAGTATTACCACCTGCCTATCTTTTCCAAATCCAGGGCGGGCTTTGCAACTGCAGTAGGGCATACTAGCCAGCTCCAACTCTTCTTGACTGCTTCCACCCGTTCTTCAGCTTTGGGAATCAACCCAAGTAGGATGACTGCAACAGTGAAACATGAACATAGTACAGTTGTGTACACTTACCATAAATGTAGATGTTAGAGTATATTCACTGTTGCAGTCCTGGATGTTTTGTGTTTCACTGTTGCAGTCATTACATTTAGGTAATCTGCTGGCAGGTTGCCCTCAGTCGGACTGATTAACAAAGTCTTGGGTCCTGCGTCGGTTGCTGTCCTCCTTCCATGACGTCAGGTCATCAGGGGTATAAAACATGCAGCCAGTGCCATTACATCAATCTTTCTTGCCGTGTGGTGGCCAAAGCAGAAGCAGTTCGCAAGTGCCGGTCGGCCGACTTCTGAAATTTTCGTTTTTGAGTTTTAGAACCAAAGTCTTCAACTAAAAGCTAAGTACCCCGTCGGGGAAACTTTTTCTTGCTCCTTACCGAGGTCAGTAAAAGTTAATTGCATTACTTGTGGGGAAGCAAATACCTCGTAAGGATTTTCATTTGTACTGTATTCCTTTTCTAGGCCCTGACCACAAAGTGCCTTGCTGTCGGTTTTGTGCTAAATTTAATCAACGCATGATTAAACATCAGTATATTTTTGCTTCTAAATATTTTGTCTCAAGATTTAACTATCCAGAAATGTCTGTTAGCAATCCGACTACCGGAATACCTAAAAAATGCAAAGAAAGACACAGACCGTCGAGGTCCAAAACCGACTACTCTTCTCCTAAGCCAGTCGCCGGTTCGCTGTTACTCAGTGAGGCGCTTTTGCAGCCCCTGATACTCACTACTTCTGATTTGCAGGCCTCTACTGAGACCCATTCGGAGTCCGGTATGCCACGAGATGCTTCAGTTATGGAACCCGTGGATGTCTCTACCTTAGATGGGTCCGGAGCCGCTGTGCAGGCACCGGCTTCTGAGGGTGTTTTCAGGCCTACAGATTTGTATATTAGACAGACGCCATCTTCAAAACTAAGGCCAAAATCTAAATCTAGGTCTAAAAAACCGACGCCTTGGCCACATGTGCAGGCCGCTATGCCTAAAAAACAAATGATCAAAATGGCTGAAGATTTAATTACTCTGATCAGGGGTAGCCAACCCCCTCCTTCTAAGAGGCCTAGGCAAGACATTGATTATGAATCTTCTGAACAGGATTCTAATTCTTCTGACTCTTCTAATGAACGGGATTTGTCTGTTCCTACTTATGAGGACTCTGATGCAGAGGATTTCATTCCTTCAGCCTCTCCCCCTGAGGATTTTTTTTTTGGGGAAACTTTACATGCCTTAAGGGAACACTTCCACTGGGAAAGTAAGGATTTCTCTGAATCTAAAGAGAGACTTGGGGATTTTCTTCTACTTCCTCAACATTGGCTTTTGGCTATACCTCCTGTTCTAGACATTGTGGATGATGTTTTTTTCAGAATCTAGTATGACTCCTGATTCTCTGCCTCCGGCTCCTTGTAAGGCAGACAGATACTACAGGGTTCCTGACTCCCATAAATTCCTTTTCAAAAACCCTGTTGCTGATCCTGAAACCATTTCTCAGGGTCCCAAGGGCATTAAGGCCTCTCCTGCCAAAAATCCTACCCCAACTGATAAGAGTCCAGGGCACTGGATAGATGGGGTAAGAAGGTTTACACGTCTGCAACCTTGGCGGTCAGGGCTTTAAACTGTCAATTTCATACGATTAAATATCAACAGCATATCATGGGACTACTTAAACAGAAAATGATAATATCTGACTGTGTGGAAAATAAAGAATTGCAGGATTAATTACATTCAGCTGAGCAAGTTGGAAAACATACTTTGCAATGTGGTTTTGATTCCTTAAAGGCCTCTTGGAGGGCTGCTGTAACTGGATCTGTGCTAAGAAGGCATGCTCGGCTCAGAGCAAACTCTGCCTGACCATGTTAAAGCAAAATTGTTGGATGCTCCTTTACAACAGGTCTATCTCTTTGGTAATAAGGCAGAAGAAGTGTTAAAAAAGATGGACGATAAAGCTAAATCTATGCAAACTGTGAAAGATTTCTTACAAGTGCAACCTCCAAGATTTAGTAGGCACTGGCCTACTAAGAACTGGTCCTTTCCAGTTCCTTAGAGAGCCACTCAAGTCAAACTCAAGACATTTCAATGACTCCAGGTTTCAGTCACAAGCGACTTTTAGAACCAAGCAATGGGGTGCCTTCACCTCCAAATCTGGAAACATCAAGGCACCTCCCTATGGTAAACAATCTCAATGACTTCCCTCTACAATTACCAAGCACCTCTTAGCCGTCCCTTTGGGGGTAAAACTGGCACTTCATGCAAGAAACTGGCAACTTATAACCCAGGACAAATGGGTATTAAATATAGTATCCCAGGGATACAGATTTCATTTCCACACGTTGCCAATCCCAAACGGATGGTCAGATCTGCCCCCAAATCAGTGGGCAGAGGCCCAGAAACAAGTTCTGTCCCTCATGAACATGGGGGCTATTCAACCAGTACCAGAAGAGGAAAAGGGACAAGGTTTCTATTCCAGACTTTTCCCGGCACCCAGAAAAGACAAATCATGGCGTCCAATTCTGGACTTATCCACTCTAAACACATTTTTGGACATACCAAAATTCAAGATGCTGACTCAACAGTTACTACCTATGCTAGGCAAAGATGCCTGGTTGGTAACTCTAGACTTAGAGGCTTACATGCATATCCCAATCGGGGAATCTTGCAGAAGATACCTCTGCTTCAAAGCAGGCTACTTTTATTACCAGTTCTCTGCACTGCCCTTTGGCTTATCTCCTGCGCCCAGGGTCTTCACAAAGTGCCTGGCACCAATAATTGCATTTTACAGACAAAGAAATATTCAAATATATCCATACCTGGGCGATTGTCTAATTCAGGCAGAAAACAAGGACTTTCTTCTAAAGCATCTGGTGTTTGTAAAAAGGGTTCGAACTTGTCTAGGGTACACCATAAACGAAAAGAAATCACAACTGGTACCCTCTCAAAAAATTACATTCCTGGGTGCAAGCTTGAATACAACTGCCCAGAAGGCTTATCTTATGCCAGAAAAGCAAACTCAGTTGATAACTTATTCAAACAGGTGGCCACAAAAACCCTGCTTATCTGCAAGACAAATTCTGTAGGCCTTGGGGTACATGGCCTCCTGCATTCTTCTAATTCCATATGCAAGACTGCATATGAAGAAACTTCAGTGGTACTTAAAAGTTTATGGAGTCAACATTGTCACAGCCTGGAAACAATGATTCCTATTATACCTTGCCTGCAACTAGAGTTCCTGTGGTGGGCAGAGGCCTGCCACCAAAACAAGGGACTGCCATTCACTCCACCCCCTGCCACCCAAACCCTAACTACAGACGCATCAGACTATGCTTGGGGGGCTCTTCTGGCAGGGAGGTGCATTCAGGGCAAATGGAGCCCAAATCAAATGCACCTACATATCAATCAGAAAGAGTTGCTAGCTGTACAGAATGCTCTGACAACCTTCAAGGACTACTTTCATCCAGGACAACTACTGATAGACAACACCACCGTTGTGGTACATAAACAAGCAGGGGGGTACACATTCCTACCCCCTTTGCAGACTAGCCATGGCATTGTGGAACACGGCCTTGACCTGTCAGATACAACTACAAGCTCAATTCCTGCCAGGAAAGCTGAATACTCTGGCAGACAAACTAAGCAGAAATCTCATGGACCCACACAAATGGAAACTGGAACCACGAGTTTTCAACATGTTGACACGCAAATGGGGGAACCCAGACATAGATCTTTTTGCCTCACCCCAGAACTGTCAGTTGGACAAGTTCTGCACAAGAATTCATCACAAAAAAGCTTGGAAAGTGGATACTCTATCATTCAGCTGGAAAAACCTGTCAGTCTATGCTTTTCCCCCCTCTGCCTCTGCTCTCCAAAGTGCTACTAAAAATCAAACAGGACAAACCAAAATGTTTCTTATTGCTCCCGAATGGCCTTGCCAGCACTGGTACCCACTCCTGCGCAATGTGTCACACCTTCCTCTGTGGCACCTGCCTCAGACACCTTACCTACTGTCTCAGCAGAACTACCAAATTCTGCACACTCAGCTCCAGACTTTGAATCTTGCAGTGTGGCTAATCAACTAATTTCACCCTTGGCATCCCTCAGCAAACCAGTGATGGATGTCATTTTGGAGGCTAGAAGACCTAGTAGTGCAAAATCTTATGCTGACAAATGGAAAAGATTCTGTGCCTGGAACCAAGCACAAGAAATAAGCACAGCAATGCCCAATATTCCTCAGATTTTGCAATACTTAACTGAGATGCTTCACAAGGGCCTATCTTTTTCTTCCATAAAAATCCAAGCCTCTGCCATTTCAGCTCATTACAACACAGAATTTCCCCTCTTCTCTCATCCTCTGCTAAAGCAGTATCTCAGAGTAGCCAAAAATTTAAGACCTCCCAGGAGAGCACCAACTCCTGCATGGGTCCTCAGTTTTGTTTTGGAAAAACTCACTCTCCCTCCTTTTGAGCCAGCTGCTACTGCAGACCTAAAATTTCTCTCATGGAAAACAGCTTTCCTTTTAGCAGTCACTTCACCTAGAAGGATTTCAGAATTACAGGCTCTTATGGCAGTGGAGCCTTTCATTATTTTTCATCCAGACAGGGTGGTTCTCAGAACCAATCCATCTTTCATGCCTAAGGTGGTATCCAGTGTGGCTCTTAATCAGACCATTCATCTGCCAACTTTCTTCCCCAATCCACAGAACAAGGGTGAACGGATTCTGCATTCACTGGATGTACACAGACAACTTAGATTCTACTTAGGACGAAATCTCTAAGAAATCTGAACAAGAGCAGGGGCAGAGGGAAAGGCTATTTCAAAGCTGACCATTTCCAAATGAATAAGCCATTGTATTCGTTTCTGCTATATGCACCATGGTAAACCTATCCCCAAGGGGATCAGGTCTCATTCCACCAGGGCTGCATCTATTTCTGCAGCCTTTGTCAGAGGGGTTCCTACCAGAGACATTCTAGACGTTGCTACCTGGACCTCAGGTCATATGTTCACCAAACATTACCATTTACCTCTCCTCTCTAAATCCAGAGCTGGCTTTAACACTGCTGTCCTGCAGGGCCTTATAGCTGCTCCTAATGCTGTATAAATCCATCCTCCCAACCATAGCTTTGTGATTCTACCCAAATGTAAGGACTGCAACAGTGAAACACGAAGAACATAGTACAGTTGTGTACACTTACCATAAATGTAGATGTTCGAGTGTATTCACTGGTGTAGTCCTGGTTACCCTCCCTCAGCTTTGGGAATCTACCCAAGTGTGACTGCAGCAGTGAAACACGAAGAACATCGTACAGCTGTGTACACTTACCATAAATGTAGATGTTCGAGTGTATTCACTGGTGTAGTCCTGGTTACCCCCCCCTCCAGCCCCCTGTTTTTCTCTTACTCTACCGCTCCTTTCTTTTACTATGCTTAAAAGCCTTTTGGGGTGTATTTGCTTTTGTTTGGAGGTATATTTTTTGTTTATTTTTAATTATATATATTGCTCCCCATTTATTGGGCACCTGACATCTGGGGCAAGAAAAACTGATGTAATGGCATCTGCTGCATTTTTTATACCCCTGACGACCTGATGTCATGGAAGAAGGGATAGCAACCGATGCAGGACCCAAGACTTTGTTAATCAGGTCGTCTGAGGGCAACTTGCCAGCAGGATTACCCAAATGTAATGACTGCGACAGTGAATACACTCGAACATCTACATTTATGCTAAGTGTACACAACTGTACTTTTCTTTGCCAAGGGTTCTAAATATAATGCAAATAACAAAGGATAAAGAGGGACACCCCTACCTGGTTTCCCTTCTCAAGCAGAAATTATCAGAGAGTACCCCACCCACTTTAATTTTTGTCTTCAATCCTTCATATATTTGCCTAATCAGACATATAATTTTTTCAGGAAATGCAAATGTTTGCATTGCCCTGCTGATAAAGTCCCAGATGACTCTGTCACATGCTTTCTCTGCATTAAGACCACCAGTAACACTGGTATTTTCTTACATTCTGTTTCCCTCTGTATCATGAATGTTCTGTTAATGTTGTTGGATGTTTTGCCCCCCTCCACAAAACCACATTGATCCGTATCCATCAGTGTTGGCATTAGTTTTGCCATTCTTTTAGCCTTTATAGACATGAACACTTTATAGTCATGGTTTAGCCATGAAATGGGCCTGTATGAATTTGTATCTGATGGGTCTTTACCCTCTTCAGGTATTGCAGCTACCACTGCTTTCTTCCAGGATGGTGGTACTTCTCTTAAAATACTGTTAAAATATTCTAGAGCTTTATCATTTTTTTCTCTCCTAGCTTCCAAACTTCCACAGGATTACCATCTGTTATTTTATTTATTTATTTTTGTTTTTACATTTGTTGACCGGGCTAGTCTAACTGGATACATGTCCATTACTGAAAATTCAGTAGAGGCCTGGGGAAATACGCTCTGAGGAAACAAAATATCACATATACAATAATGAGTGTATACAATGAACATTGAAGGTGCAGTACAGAGAATAATCAGAGATCATTTGTTCATAACGTACTGCAAAATATGCAGATGCAATTAGTACAATACAAAATGTAGTTGCAATACATCATAAAGAAAAAGATGGCAGCTGAATTATACAATATATTAGTATACAAGTAGTCATAAAGAAAAAGTAGGAGCTGAGATTATGAAATATATTAGTAAAAGTAGTCTCCTTAATGAGATTCTGAAGATGTAAGTAATAGTATAGAAGGATAAGGTAAGTTGTTATTAAGAAAAGGAACTTGATTACTGAGAAGCGGAGGGTAGGTTGAACCAATTAAGAAGAGCTAGTTGATGAGTCAGGTTTAGTACAGGGGCACAACCAGTGTGTTCTGAGGAAAAGTTTCAATTTGGTTTTAAAGAGTGATACAGAGGGAAGAGAGGAAAGTTCATTAGGAAGAAGGTTCCAGGAGTTTCCAGCAGTATTAGAGAAGAGAGTCCCCAGCCCTGTTTGATTTACAAATATTTACAAGAAGTTTGCGATGATCATAAGGTCTTTAGATTGTTGTAGGGGGTAACGAGGGTAGATAGTATAGGGGTATTGGTAGGTTGGTAAAGGGTTTTATGGGCAATGGTCAGTTGGTGGAATTTAAGCTGATTTTGTAATTCAAGCCATCCTAGCTGCTTTAGATTAAAACAGTGGTGTGTTCTGAAAGGGTTTCCTGCAGCAGATCTGGCTATGTTATTGTAGGAGTTTTCCATTTTATTAAGGTTATTTTTAGAGATATTAGTATGTATGGGTGAGACAGGGGACAGTAGAAATTAGATGGGTGTGAGCAATAGTTATTCTAGCTGCAGGAGAGAGGAAGGGTTTGATCCTGTAGACAGCCTAGTTTTCTATTAACAGATTTTAGAGTGTTGTTAATATGGGTGTTGAAGTTAAGGTTATCTATGGTGATACCTAGTAGTTTGGTAGTTGGATCTGGGGATATGAGAGTACCATTATTGGATGGTACTGTGAAGTCTATTGGGGGGACTTACAAGTAGGAGTAAAAAAAAAGGAGTTTAGTTTTTTGGGGGTTCAGAAGGAGACAGCGCTGTGTAAACCATTGTTCAACTGTGTTAAACACATTTTGGGTAAGGGAGTGAAGTTCAGATATAGATGTGGCTGAGCATGTAAGTGTGGAGTATGCTTATTGTAGGTGAAGGTCGTTGGTAAAAATAGAAAACAGGAGAGGTCCTATTATGGACCCTTGAGGAACACCAATGTTAACGGGCAGATGGGTAGATAGAATGTTATGCCAAAGTACAGCCTGTTGTTTGTTATCTAAGTAGGACTGGAACCATTTTATAGTAGTGCATCTAGTGACAGGGATTCGACGATATTAATAAGTATCTGGTGATTTACCATATCGAATGCCTTAGGCAAATCTATAAACAGTGCAGAGGAAAGCATATTGATCTTTGCTAAGGGAGAAAGTAGGGCTATGGGACGGTAATTAGAGAGTTCAGTAGAGTTCCCACCCTTGTGAAGGGGGATTATATGGGATACTTTCCAGATTTTAGGGATGTGTCCTTCACTGATTGTTCTATTGATGAGAATGGAAATGGGATAGGTGATGGATTAGGATGTCTTTTGTAGATATTCAGCGGGTAGTTGGTCTGCTGAAGGAGTGCACGGTTTCAGTTTTTGGATAAGGCTAAGAATGTATGTTGGCAGGACTGGTTGGAAGAGAAATGGAGGGGGATGGGTTAGAGTTGGATATAGTTAAATTCTGAGTAGATAACTGACTGGCAAGAGTTTGAATGGCCTCAGTGAAAAAGGTATTAAAGGCATTAGCAGTCTGCTTGGGATTCTCCTCGCCTGTGCCTTGTGGGTTTGGTGTGATGGATTGACCTGGGTGTAGTAATTGATTAATACTCGCCCAGAACTTTTGTGGTTTATTATGGTGAGTCTGCTGGAATTGTAGGTAGTAGTTTCTTTTTTCAGACAGTATAGCTTTTTTAGTTTAATTTCTCAGCTGTCTGAAGTTTTGTTGGTCTACTGGGTTTTTAGTTAAACGAGATTTATTCTAGTATTTATTTCTGAGATGGATTTTTTGCCTGGTTTCTTTTGAAAGCCATGGGGCAGATTTAGTTCTCCTCCTAATAGAGCGGGTTGGTGCATGGTGGTCTAGAGTGTCTAGGAAGTTAGAATTAAAGTAATTACCAGCTTCCTCCAGTGTGAGCTATTTTATGGGAGACCAGTAATTAACAGCTTCCACCAGTGTGAGCTATTTTATGGGAGACCAGTAATTAACAGCTTCCACCAGTGTGAGGTATTTTATGGGAGACCAGTAATTAACAGCTTCCACCAGTGTGAGGTATTTTATGGGAGACCAGTAATTAACAGCTTCCACCAGTGAGCTATTTTATGGGAGACCAGTAATTAACAGCTTCCACCAGTGTGAGGTATTTAAGGGAGACCAGTAATTAACAGCTTCCACCAGTGTGAGGTATTTTATGGGAGACCAGTAATTAACAGCTTCCTCCAGTGTGAGGTATTTAAGGGAGACCAGTAATTAACAGCTTCCACCAGTGTGAGGTATTTTATGGGAGACCAGTAATTAACAGCTTCCTCCAGTGTGAGGTATTTTATGGGAGACCAGTTACATGCTCTTACTGCTCTCTGGAAGAATTCAGGGTTGAAGTTTTTCTTGGTTCTAATTGTCCTTGATATGGTTGGATTACGTAGATTGGATTTAAGCCTGATGATGGGCAAGACCCCAATCCAAATTGTAGCTTGCTACAGACCCCCCACCATGCACCAGGATTCCCACTCCTCATTTCTTGATACACTGCAAAGTATTAGGGTACAACCTAACACCCTAATAATGGGTGATTTCAACTACCCCACCATTAACTGGGAAAACTACTCGTGTACCAACTCTCTTGCTCAACGTTTTCTGGAATTCATAAATTCCAACGCCTTGGATCAACTTATTCACACCCCCACCAGGGGCAGTAATATCCTAGACCTGGTCATTACCAACATGGGCAACCGGTGTTCCACACCAGAGGTCAATTCCTCAGTCAGATCCGACTACAAGCTAATCACCCTAGACATCCACATCCCGCCCCCCACCCCCAATTAGGGAAACCACCGTAAAAAACTTCTCCAAAGCCAACTTCACACTTCTTAAGACAGAAGTGGCAAACTTCATGACACCCATGCAGACGGACAATAGAGGTACGACTGCTGAATCCTATGCAGATGCACTTTATAAGCACTTACACAAGTGCATGAATCATGCCATCCCTAATATAGAACCAAGATGCTATCCTCCAAAAAAAGGAAACCGATCTGGTGGTCCTCTGCCATAAACAAACTCTACAACAGAAGAAAGAAACTGCTGCAAAAAAGAGTAAAATTCGAGATCCCTCATAAAATCCTCCAAAGCTAGTTAAGAAAACAAAATTGCCACTGACTCTAAAGACAACCATAAAGCATTCTATAGCTATGTCAAGAATCTCAATGGCAACACTAAGAACTGCTCTGAGTTGCAGCACAATGGCACTAAATATACAGAACCAACTGATATTGCCAACATCCTGGCAGGTTCAGTGCTAACTTTACCCCCCTCTCACCCCCTAGAGGGCCCATCTCTATACCGGAAGAATGCAAAGTTCATGTAATCACGACTGCACAGGTAAAAAAAAAAAAAAAAACACTCTCCAAAGCCAAGAACACAGCATCCATGGGACCTGACAATATCCCAGGCTGCTTTCTACACGAACTACAGAATGAACTGGCACCCTACCCAAGTACCATGTTCAGACATAGCCTTACCTCAGGCTTTGTGCCCACTGAATGGCGCACCGCGATGATTATCCCACTCCACAAAGGGGGAGCCACAACGGACTCCGGGAACTACTGCCCCATTAGCCTGATGAGCCTGGTCTGCAAGGCCATGGAACATATCATCATGGAACTCATAAACAAAGACATTGGTAATCTCCAAACTCTGGACCCTACCCTGTTCGGATTTGTAAAAGGCAGATCATGTCTCCTAAACTTCATTGACTTTTTTGTAGCAGTCACCAAAGCCATAGATGAGGGTAAGGTGGTTCACACAGCTTATCTAGATCTCGCCAAGGCTTTCGACACCATCCCCCACTCTGGAATTATAGATAAGCTCACTAAACTAGGTATAAATCCCTATGTCACAAGATGGGTTGCCAACTAGCTCATGGACAGAACCCACACTGTGAAAGTAGCAGACTCCAAATCCGACTTCAAACCAGTGATAAGTGGAGTACCATGGGGTTCAGTCCTGGGTCCTCTCCTGTTAGCCTGTACTTCAGAGAAGTAGATACCAAACACAGAAGGTCTTTGGCTAGCAAAGTTTGCAGATGACTGCAAACTAGAAGCCGTAATCGAAACTCCTAATGATGTGGACATCCTACAAAAGGGCCTCACTGAGACAGATGCCTGGTGTCAAAGCCATGGCCTGAAGCTCAATGCCAAAAAGTGTATTGTCATCCCCTTTGGTAAAAACTCTGTACCCATGAACTACCACATAGCTGGTAGTCTACTTAACAGTGAAAATGTGATGAGACCTTAGGACACAGGTGGACAGTAGTCTCTCCTTTGGTAATCATCGCCACAGTGGTCAGGAAATCCCTATACGTGGCTCACCTCTTCACAAAAGGTTTCTCATCCAGAAAAAGAGAGGTCATTGTTCCCCTCTACTCATCACTCATTAGAGCCATTATAGAGTACAATGCTCCTTTTGGTATGTACCTCACAAGACATCTACAACAACTGGAAAGACCACAGAAATACCTACAAAGAGGATTACTGGCCTCGGACAGATGCCCTGTGCAGACCGTCTCAAAAAAAACCCAGCTTTACTCCATTGCATATCGCTGTTGGACATGCTCCACTTAAAGAAATCCCAATCCATCTGAGCTGCACGCTCTAGGGACCTAAACCTTGTCTCCACAATAAACAGAACATGCTGGAGGGATTGATTCCTGCCCCAGAGACTTCCCATACTCTGGAACAGACTACCTATGTCAAACAGAGCTCCTCATTAGCACTCTTCAAGAAAAATCTTGATTGGATGGGAAATTCATCCCAGGGATCACTTCTGTGGCTCTTCTTGACAGGGGCACAGGAAAATAATTTTCTTGGGTGGCGAAAGCCAGGGTACATTTTTGGCTAGGCTTATATAGACCTTAGGGCCAATAGCCTAGTACCCTCCTATGAGCCTATGATGTAGGTTAGTGAGTTGTCACATCATCAGGGAGGGTTCCAGCTTCATATGTCTGAGGAGGATTATTTGTGAGAATCCAATCTAAGGTACTTTCTTATTAGGCTTGTTTATCCTGGTAGGGGATGTAATGGTTTGAGAAAAAACAAAAAGGTTAATATGGCTTGTAGGGTGGCTACTGCTACAACACTTCCAATCAATGTTAAAATCACCTAGGATTATGGTTTCTTGGGGTAAATTTTGGGATAATTAACAAAGGATATTTTCTATGGTGGCAATGTTATTACCAGGAGGAAGGTGGATACAGATAATATAGATGGATTTGAATGTGTTAAGTTGAAGCTTGGTAATAAGAATTTCATCGTTGGAGTCAAGGTGGTTTATAGTCGTAGGTAGTAATCTGTAACCCAGATTTAAATAGAATAGCTACACCACCACCCTTTTTGGTTGCACAGTCAAGTCGCAAAATATTATAACCAGTTGAGATGACTTCATTGTCTTTAGTTACAGGTTTTAACCAAGTTTCTGTTAAACAAAGAATGTCAAAGGAGTAGGCTTCCAAGAGAGCATGGAGTTGTGCAGCTTTGTTATTAATGCTATGTATGTTGAGGTGAGCTAATAAGAGTGAGTTAGGTGGTTTGATAAGGGAATGGATAGTAGAGGGGTTGATGAGTTGAGTGGTAGTAGCAGTTGTTGGGCCTGGGTTTGGGTGAATGTCTCCATCTCTTAGAGGAGAGTAGTGTTTGAAGTCTAGGATTTGGGAATGTACTATATAGAGGTAGAGATTTTCTGGGATTGGGAGAGTAATATCTAATGTGGGCTATCCTATGGTATTTTGCTGGTAGATAGCTTGGTGTAAATGTTATGTTAGCATGGTTAGTGAAAACAGGTAGAGAGGGAGAGGTAGATAGCTTATTGAGGTAGAGAAGGTGTGGATATAATGGGTGTTCATAGGATGTTAGCAGGTAAGCTAAAGTTAGAGGTGGTAGAAGTGTAAGTATGAGTAACCTCTGTAAGAGGGCTGGGGTGGGTAGCTTATATATCTGGAAGGGTAAGTTGTTAGGTTGCTGTTATAGGCTCGGAGGTGTACTAGATGTGGAAAAGAATAGGTGGAGGGTGTGGTGGGAGAGTTAAGGAGTGGTAAGTGAAAGGAGGGAATTGGAGTGAAGTGGCCAATGGTGAAGGGTTTGTGGTGGGTGGAAGAGGGAAGTGGTGTGGCTAGATGGTGTAAGAGTCGGAATCCTGGGGGTGGGTGGAATTTGGGGGTAGGGTAGGGGAGCGGAGTGAGCCCACAGGGCGAACGGAGTGGGTAGAGACAAGTGAAGCTAGAGAAGAAACTATCAGCAGTGCTAGTAACTGAAGGAAAGTTAGGCAAGTCAGGAGTGGGAAAGATCAGAGATAAAACCGAAGTCTATGAGAAAAACAGGTGGGTGTAGACAGTTGAAGTAAAGGGTAAGTGAGAAAATAAGAACAGGTCTAGGACTTGAGATGTAGTGTAATTACAGAAGAAATACAGAGGGATACGCAGGAGATGAATGATGGGATAAGGGTGCCACCTACTGGGCAGGTAAGTATGTAAGGGAGCTAGCTGGTTTAGAACTAGGGAAGGAGTGATAGCTAGTAAAGGGGGTTATTATAAAGTGGAAGAGGTTTGTTGGATACAGAGTAGAGAGGAGGGTAAAGGCTGCTTGGATGCTCAGGCTCGTAGCATACTGCAGAACCTCTGAAGCAATAGTAGATGGTAGTCAGCTTTACAAGCAGGACTTAACCACATACTTTCTTGCTTCCATGAGAGAGGGTGCAGGGAAAATAAGACTGTTAGATGAGACCACAGGTATTTTGATAAGGTCCTTTATCACCAAGTAGGTAGGTTCTTCGAGACCGTCAGGTACAGCGCAATGGGGAGCAGGGTACTTTAGGGAGAAAGAGACAAATGTGGAGGAGAAGAAAAAAGTTTGCACATAGCAGGTAGTTATGAAAATTAAACAAAAAAAAAGCTTTACATGAAGACACAATAATGTAGCTTATATTCATGCCCTTATTTTTGAAAGAAGCTATTGGAATCACTTTTAAGCTAGTTGTACTGTGACATTATAAAGTAGTCTAAACTATCATTTAGAGGAACTCTGAATCAGGTTTACTGAAATTGGGAGCAAGCAAAAACAAAAACATAAGCTTCTAATATCCAAATGTAAACTATAACAGCAAAAATAAAAAACATATCTGGAAAGCTAGAGAGAAATTACTGTACTACTCTATGCAGGGCAGTGCGTTTACAGTGTGGAATACAGCATTGAAAAAAAGAAAAATATCACTTACTAAAGATGCTACACCTGGAGGGCTTTCAGCTGCTATTAGAGCAAATATGGCATCCAGGGTTTTTAAAACCTTTGTTGTGTTGTACCTGAGCAATCACTTGGGGGGTGGGGGAAGGGAGGGAAACTTTCAACTGGAATTTAAAGTAGCAGAGGAGAATTCAAGGCACTCTGCTAACCTAGCTAATTATCAAAGGACAGCCAAGGAAGTAAGATAAACATGCAGGCACCCTTGTTTAAGGACTGGAAAGGTAAACATGCAGGCACCCTTGTTCAAGGACTGGAAAGGTAACCATGCAGGCACCCTTGTTCAAGGAATGGAAAGGTAACCATGCAGGCACCCTTGTTCAAGGACTGGAAAGGTAAACATGCAGGCACCCTTGTTCAAGGACTGGAAAGGTAACCATGCAGGCACCCTTGTTCAAGGACTGGAAAGGTAACCATGCAGGCACCCTTGTTCAAGGACTGGAAAGCTTCTCCAAGAAAAACTGAGTAGAAGTACACCACAGGTGGAAGTTGTATGCTGCTTACTTGTCTGCTATGGCAGATTTTATTCTCTTTTATATTTGTATTCCCCTTTGCTCATTGTTTGCTGCACTCAATGTAGCTAAAGATAAAAGCAGCTGGAGACTTTGTACCTCTGTTTGGTGTTAAGTGAAGAACAAGTATTGAGGAGGAAGGACTGAAGGCTATGACTATTGAGAGGGGCTAAATACCTTAACATACAACAAATTATCAACAGTGAAACAGATGAAAGGGGTGGGGGTGGCCTAAGAGGAAGAAGGCTTGCAGCTGGTTGCCCCTGGGGTGTGCACTCTAGCTGACTGTAACAGATTTTAACAAGGCATAACAGTAGTTACAAAAGGTGGCACCTACACTACACAAGCAGCAACAAGGTTCCTGGAGTTAAACCAGGGGCTGCAGTCTATTTTTGGTTGATTGCTGGTTAGAGTTTTCTTTGCGTTTAGCTGGAGTGAGAGGATTTCTTGCTCATACAAGTGGTGGGGGGGGGCGAAGCGATCAGGTCCTCAGTGGCTACTACACAAGCGACAACAACAACAAGGTTCCTGGAGTTAAACCAGGGGCTGCAGTCTATTTTTGGATGATTGCTGGTAGTTTTCTTTGCTTTTTTGTTCCTGACGACGTTCTTGTAGATTGGTTATACATTAACATTTTTATCTCCTCTCCTCCTATCATAACCATTAGTAATTGTGCTTCATCTACCTCTAACCTTGGCATATTTAATTCTTCCATTTGTATCTTTTCTTGATTTCCGTATTTCTCTGCTTTACAAAGATTTGTGTAGAATTTCTGAAATATTTCTCGTATCTCTACAGAATGTCTTGTTACCTTCCTTGCTATAGGCTCCATAAACTTTGCAACAGCCCTTTCTGCTTTCTGTTGCCTGAGTCATTGTGCTAAAAGTTTTTGTGCTCTAGGGTTAGCAAAAAACAGTTGCTTAACAGCAATATTTCTAAACTCATGTATATCATCGAGGTAATCGCATATTTTCTGCTTAGCGTTTTGCAGTTTATCCTGTTGTTTTGTGAGATTCCCCTTATTCTGTAATACTTTATCATTTGTCAGTCCCTGTAAATAATTTACTTAACCATAGCTCCATTTCTTTTATTTTCACCCTTTTTTTAAACTCTGCCTTAGTTTTATTCCACACTCTAGCTACATTTTTAAAAGTAATTTTTATCCTGTCAAATAGCAACTGAGTAATCGCCAGTATCCATTCCTTAAATTCCTCTCTTTTCAACAGATAGGTGGGAAAGTGCCAGTGTCTCATTTTTATTTCATTATGCTGTTTTTTATTTTGGTTATTATTGGCACATGATCTGAAATAGTTTTTGGGTGAGTATCAAAACCTTAAATTAAATACACGTGTTTCTGTGAAATGTAAATTCCATCTAGCCTAGTCCTCCAGCTTTTATATCTTGGTGAATATGTAAATTCACTCCGAACTCCTTTTACTGAATTTACATCTTCCATGCCAATATTTTCATACGTTTCTTCAATAATCTCCTCTCCTTTGTTAAACTTTCCCTTCTGGGCCCCCCGGACAGATCTTCACTGCTGCAAATCAAATTCCATTCCCCACCTGAAAACTGATCATTTCTACCAGAGTTTTAAGCTCCATTATAGCAGTTTTAGGTTGAATTATAAATACATGCCAGTGTAATCTTCCTCCCCTGCCAGTAGCCCCTTAGTACTACAATTCTGCCATTAACTTTTTATCCTGTTCTGTCACTGATGGAGCTCCTCGTGCAGGTAATATAAGTGCTCCTGTTTTCCTTTGTCACAGATATTCTGCTGAATAACCCAAGTGCATCTCCTGTAACACAGGTATTTGCACTTCATATTTTTAATATAGTTCATTATTTATTTTTGTATTTGTCTGTGAGAGTATTGATTTTTAAAGACCTTACAGAAAGCATCATTGTATTAAAAAGTTGTTATTCCCACCTTTTATGTATAACACTCTTTTTGATATATGTCCTGTTCCAGCTTTTGTTACGTGCATATACACTGTTTGGCAGGTTGAACATTTAGAGTTGTTGGTTGTCATATGAATTTGAGCCCATGTCCCATTTTGCAAAATTTTTGTTTTATTGAAAGCCCTCAAACAAAAAAACAAACCCCTGATACACCCTAAAGCCTAACACTTTAACACTAGCACACAAAACTACATACAACTTCAAATATTGAAGTTTTACCCTCATAATAGGAACAAATGTCCCGAACTGACAGCCACATTTCACAGCTTTGAGTTAACCTAAAGAAGGGCTATCCATGCTAAGACATATGGTGCAGCCTATGCTTCTACTAAGTGCTAACTAGTTTTGTCGTATCTTTTTAGCTCTCCCAGCTGGGAAAACCCCAAATGCTTTGAGAGAATATTATTTCCTAGCCAGGTTTTCCTCCCCCCCCCCCCCCCCCTCAGCCAGTCACTGTCCACTAAACTGTAACCAGTTTGCCTTTATCATATTGTCTCCACGGAGACATGAGAACCAGATGGTCAGTTTCTCTTTATCAGATTGTTTCCATGGAAACGTGAGGACCAGATAGAGAATTGCTACTAAGCATGCATTCATTTGCTAGAGAAAAGACTCCTACCATTTAGAATCTGCTTGTGTACTGACTGGAGTGCTTCTCAAACTGATAAGTATATATTTTGGCAATTTTTGCTTGAATGAATTATATATTTGCTGGCATATAATTGTATATATATATTTTTCTGTTCTCTGATCTGTTATGAAACTGGTTATCTCCCTATTCCTGTGGTCTTAAAGTTGGTATAACTTGGTCTAATAGCTTTTTGGTGGCTTTACAGTTGCCCGCCCCTACTGTAAATTTGATCTGGGAACACTCCTCCCAGTCTAGTGTTCTTTCTGCCTAATACAGAGAGAACATTTGAGAAGGCCAACCCACTTAGGGTCTTAACCTTGAATTATCTTCTGCTCCTCCTTTCTCCCTTTGCACTTCACTGAAAAAAATCTCTTCCTGTTCTGACTGAGTCTGCCTCTCAACTGATAATTATATATTTTTTCAGGTTTTAACTGTTCAGAGTTGAATAAAACAGCAATTGAATTCAGTTTAGAATATTTTTAATAAATTGCATTTATTTAAACTGTATTTGCTTTAATACTTCTACACACTCGTGTGCTAGCTTGCACTGCACTTTCAATTTTAGTGCTGCTTTATCTGCTTTCTAAAAAAAAAAAAAAAAAAAATTCTAAGTTTCTTTCTTGCCTTTCCTGTAACTAGACTAGTCCAGGTACAGATTTGTCATATCCAAGACCGTTGGTAACCTTCTGAGACTCCCAAGCCTTTCTGTGTTGGAGAGAAACCTTCTGAGACTCCCAAGCCTTTCTGTGTTGGAGAGAAGCCTTCTAGCTTATCAGTGAGAGTGGTAAGCACTATGTGGCCTGTCTACCACAAGAGGAGTGGTTTCTGGTACAGAAAATGTAGTTTATTAGCCGTTTGGGCAGTTTTTCCATCTTTCAACTTTTTGGTTTAAAAGCCTGCATTTGCACTCATTTCCTGCCTTTCCTGTAACTAGTCTAGTCCAGATACAGATTTGCTGTATCTGGGACTGTTTGTAAGCTTCTTAGTGGTGTCAAAGTCTGCTCTTCATTTTTTCCCTTAGATCTGCTAATTCTCTCCTTTTCTACACTTCTACTAGCTTATTAGTTTAGCACTTTACCAGACGACTTGTAGCAAATAAAATATAATATAATATTGTCAAATAAAATATTGTAGCACATACAAGTGCTACCAGCACTAAACTTTCTACAGGGAAACTGCTCCAGTACTTATTAATGCCCACCCATCCATGCATGTCTAAAGGTCAAATGTTCTTCGTGTTTCACTGTTGCAGTCATCACACTTGGGTTATCTGCCTGCAGGTAGCCCTCAGTCAGCCCGAATACCAGAGACTTGGTATTTCTGCGACGGTTGCTGTCGCTTCAGGACTGACGTCAGGGTTATAAAAACATCAGTCTTTCTTGCCGAGGAGCCTTAAGCAGAAGCAGTTAGCATGAGATCCGGTCGGCCGCTACCTGAGATTTCATATAAGAATGTAATCATCCTGAAGTCTTCTAAAGCTTAGTACCCTGTTGGGGATCCTTTTTTCTTGCTCTAACTGATGTCAGAAAAAGTTAACGATGGTCTTGCCTGTGGAAAGCAAATACCACATCGAGATTTTAATTTTTACTGAGTCACCTGTTTAGGCCCAGACCACGAAGTACCTCTGTCGGTTTTGTGCATTCTACAATGCCCGAACCATTTGTCGTTGGGCTCTTATTGTCATTAAATACTTTTGTTCTCTATCTCAGTATTCCAAAATGGCTTCGGTAAGTCATCCGACTATTCAGTATTCTGAAAAAACATGAGGATAAAGACAGACAGACCACACCGGTTCAAATCTGCCGACGATGCTTCCATTAAGCTAGTCGCCAGTTCACCGGTACTCGGTGAGATGCTTTCCCATCCCTGATGCCCGCTTCAGTGGATTCGCAGACCTCTACCGAGACCCCTTTGGAGTCTGGCATGCTGAGAGACTCTTTGACCATGGTACCTGCAGATGTCTTTACCTTGGATAGGTCCGTAGCCGCTGAGCAGGCACCGGCTACTGAGGAAGTTCTTCACACTACCGATGTTCGACACAAACCAACAACTTCAGTACTGTCTAAAGCTACTGATTTTCTAAGGCCAAGAGTACACGCTACACCTAGAAAATTGATGACCAAAGCGCATGCACCTGCTCCCCTGCCACAACATAAAATACTTAGAATGGCAGGAGACCTTATTATGCTGATTAGGGGAAGTCAGCCTTCCCCTGCTAAGAGAAAAGGAGATCAGTCCCCAGCACCTAGCTTCAACAGACCAAGAGTCCGACTCTGAGGTTTCTGACTTTGAAAACATGGCCTTATCTGCTTATAAGGACTCTGGTACAGAGGAATCCATTCCCTCTGCCACTCCTCCAGAGGATTTTTCTTTTGGTGAAACCTTACATGCTTTAAGAGAGCATTCCCATTGGGAATGCCAAGACTATCCTCAGTCCAAAAAGAGACTCAGAGAATTTCTACACTTGCCACAACATAGGCCTTTAGCTATACTCCCAGTCTTGGAAGTTGTGGATGATGTCTTTATGGAATCCAGTCTTACTCCTGATACTTTACCCCCTGCTCCTAGGAAACTAGACCGGTACTACAGAGTACCTGACTCTCATAAATTCCTTTTCAAAAATCCTACTGCTGACCCAAAGGTAATTTCCCACGGGCCTAAAGGTATCAAGGCAACTACAGCTAAGAATCCCACTCCTTTGGGCAGGGATTCCAGAGCTTTGGACAGATGGGGTAAGAAAGTATATACTTCTGCAACTCTCGCCATTAGGGCCTTGAATTGTTAGTTTCACATGCTGAAGTATCAGCAACATATTTTGGAACTTATTAAGCAAAAGAAAAGCTACATTTACAGACTGTGCAGAAAATAAAGAATTGCAGTAACTTATGCATTCTGCAAACCAAGTCAGCAAGTATACATTAGAGTGTGGCTTTGACTCCCTAGAAGCATCTTACAGGGCAGCAGTCACTGGTTCTGTGCTGAGAAGACGCGCTTGGCTTAAGGAGCAGATCTTGCCAGACCATGTCAAATCAAAGTTATTAGGCGCTCCTTTGAACAGGGACAACCTGTTTGGCACCAAAGCAGAAGAGGTTATTAAAAAGATGGAAGAAAAAGCTAAATCTATGCAGACCGGAATTCTTGCAAGTGCAGCCTCCTAGCTTCAGTAGGCATTGCCCCTCGAAACACTGGTCCTTTCCAGCTCCCTCCAGGTTATCTTAAACTAGACCCAGGGGAAACGGACCACCCAGACTACAAAGGGTATGCAGAGAGCCAAGCAATGTAGAGCCCCCAGCTCCAAAGCAGGGAGTGCTAAGCGACCTCCCTACGGTAAAACCTCACAATGACTTCTCTACTCCACTCCCCACCTCTGCCCAGCCGCTTGTGCCCCTAGGAGAAAATCTTGCCTTTCATGCAAAATAACTGGGTGTCCATCACCAAAGACCGATGGGTCCTCAACATTGTATCCCAGGGGTACAAATGCTACTTCCACTCACTGCCAACCCCAAAAAGGGTTCCCAGACCTTCCTCCAAACCAGTGGGCAGAGGCACAAAACCAAGTTCAATTCCTGCTCTCTGTAAGGGCAATTCAGCCTGTTCCTGCGGAACAGATGGGTGAAGGATTCTTTTCCAGACTTTTCCTGGTACCCAGAAAAGCGGGCACTTGGCGCCCAATACTAGATCTTTCAACACCTTCCTGGTGGTACCAAAGTTTAAAATGCTCACCCTGCAACAGCTTCTACCTATGCTAGCCAAAGATGCCTGGTTAGTCACCCTAGACTTAAAAGAAGCCTATCTCCACATCCCTGTAAGGGAGTCTTGCAGGAAATATCTTCGCTTCAGGGCAGGATCTATGCATTATCAGTTCTCTGCACTGTCCTTTGGCTTATCCACTGCTCCCAAAGTATTCACAAAATGCCTGGCTCCAGCCATTGCTTACTGCAGACAGAAATATTCAGATTTACTCGTACTTGGACGACTGCCTAATTCAGGCATACAGTCAGGAAATGTTGTTGCAGCACCTGACATTTGTAAAAAAACTTCTAACCTCCCTGAGGTACACCATCAACGAAAATAAATCAAAACTAGTCCCCAGTCAAAAGATTGTATTCCTGAGAGCAAGCTTGGACACAGCATCCCAGATGGCATTCCTCACTCCAGAAAAACAGGCCTATCTGACAGACTGTTTTGCTCAAATAGCCACCAGAACCCAGCTATCCGCAAGGAAAATCCTGCAGGCCCTAGGGTTCATGGCCTGTTGCATCCTACTAATTCCATATGCCAGACAGCATACGAGTGGTACTTAAAGTCTTTATTTATTTTACATTTGTTTACCGGGATAGTCCGACTGGATACATGTCCATTTTCAGCGGAGGCCTGGGGGAGAAGAGCTCCACATAGACAAACTTACATAGATTGCACAGAAGTTGGCCAACAATTATAAAAACAAAGTGATTATATACAATGGGTTAGTAATGTTCCCTAGTAGGGACTCAAAATTCTCATGGATAGACAATTAAAAGTAAGACATCAGATTGGAAGCAGAGCTTGGTGATGTAGTTACAAGTTATGATAGTTGCAGAATATGCTTTTAGTTTATAACTTAATCAGGGTTGGTACATGGGCGTAGCCAATTCACTTTGAGAATACTGTTTGAGTTTTTTTTTTTTTGAAGAGACTTTTGAAGGATTATAGGGTTATATAGTTTTGCAACGAATTCCAGGTTTTGCCAATGAAGTTGGCAAACAGGGATTCACCAGCAGAGTTATTAGCTTTGTGGGTTTGGACCAGTAGTTTATCAGCTGACCATAGGGATCTTAGGTTGCTATATGGCTTAATATTTTTAAGTGAGTGTATATCTTCAGGGTGGTACAACATTTTGTGCGCTATTAAGAGCTGATTGAATTGAATTAAGCTGGGCAGTTCTAGCCACTCTAGTTGTTTAAGGTTCTGGCAGTGGTGGGTTCTATAGGTGGAGCCAGTGGCGAATCTGGCAATATGATTGTAGCTATGGGACAGCTTACCTAGTTCAGATTTGTTGAGGTTTGAGAGTACAGGCGAGGCATATAAAAGAGTAGAGAGTAGGTGTGATCGGGCGATTGCAGTCCTAGCCCGTGGGGTTAAAAATGTCTTGTTTCTATACAGTGATCCAAGCTTCTTATTGATGGTCTGTATGGTTTTGTTGACCTGTAGGTCAAATTTGAGATTGTCTGATGACCCCTAGCAGTTTGGTGTGATTATCTGGGGAAATAGTGGTGCCATTGTTAGATGTGACAGAGAATGAAAGTGTGGTGGGTCTACTTGTGGGAGAGAAGAGTAGAAGTTTAGTTTTATTGGGGTTCAGAAGTAAGCGTTGGTTGGTGAGCCAGTTCTCGATAGTGTTAAATGTATTTTGGGTTAAGATTTGCAAGTCGGATGGGGAGGTGGCTGAGCAGATGAGTGTGGAATCATCTGCGTATTGAATGCAGGTGGCTTTAGGGATAGCAGTGTGGAGGTTGTTGATAAAAATAGAGAAGAGTAGTGGACCTAGTATGGAGCTTGAGGGACACCAAGTGTGAGAGGTAGCTGTCTGGAGAGTTTGCCCTGCCATAGTTCCACCTGCTGTCTACACGTTGGGTAGAACTGGAACCACTGGATAGCAGGCTTGTTGAGGGAAATAGATTTTAGTGAAAGAATGAGACGTTCATGGATGACCATGTCAAAGGCTTTTGATGGGTAAAGAAAAGAGGGCAGAGGTTAGCCTATTGTCATTCCTGTTTTGGTTTATGGCAGTAGTAAAGGAAAGTAGGGCTGAGGTAGTGCTGTGGTGTGGCCTGAAGCCATGCTGGGAGTCGGATAGTGAGTTATTCTGTGAAAGGTATTGCATTAGTTGCTTGTGTACACATTTCTCCATTATTTTGGCTAGTGGAGAAAGAATGGGAATGGGTCTGTAAAGAATGGGAATGGGTCTGTAAAGAATGGGAATGGGTCTGTAAAGAATGGCAATGGGTCTGTAAAGAATGGCAATGGGTCTGTAAAGAATGGGAATGGGTCTGTAAGGAATGGGAATGGGTCTGTAAAGAATGGGAATGGGTCTGTAAGGAATGGGAATGGGTCTGTAAAGAATGGGAATGGGTCTGTAAAGAATGGGAATGGGTCTGTAAAGAATGGGAATGGGTCTGTAAAGAATGGGAATGGGTCTGTAGCTGGACATGTCTGAGGAATGACCACCTTTATGGAGTGGGATGACGTGAGAGATTTTCCGGAGGGAGGGGATAGCATTTTCAGATAAGGTTCTGGTGATGAGGATAGATATGGGATATGCAATGGCATCTGCAGCTGTTTGTAGATACTCTGCAGGGAGGAAGTCAGCAGCGAGGGTGGTAGGTTTTAGGTTTTTTTTTTTGAAGTGTTTTGATAAAACTAGTGGATATTGGTAGGAAGCTAAATTCCGGGTGATTATTAGGTAGATTAGGCTTGTGGTTTAAGTTAGAGGGGGTTAGGTGATTTGCTAGGGATTGGATTGTTTCAGTGAAAAAAGTTATTAAAGGCGCTAGCTATGGTCTCTGGGGAACTATGGGTGTAGTTAGCCGGGGTTGGGGTGGTGGAGTGACCTGGACAAAGTAGTTGATTTAAGCCTGCCCAGAACTTTTGAGGGTGGTTGTGTTTTTGCAGGATATTTTGGTAGAAGCTTTTTTTTATCCAGTAAAATAGATTTTCTTTGTATCATTTCTGAGTTGATATTTCAGATGGTCAAGTGGGGCTTTGGTTGTTCTCCAGCTGGCCCAGGCTCTCTTTCTGGTTTTGATTTTTGCTTTGGTATCTTTTGTGAGCCATGGTGCTGCATTTGATCTAGATTTTATTGTACGTGCTGGAGCATGGGAATCAAGGTTACTTAGGAATTTAGTGTTCGTGATCTATGGCCTCCTCTAATGTTAGAGTTTTTAGTTTTGACCAATCAGCTGCTTTTAATTCATTTTAGAATATAGCAGCATCAAAGTTTTTCCTGTTTCTAAATGTTTTATATTTGGGCTGGTGAGGGTTTCCTGCCTTATGTTTTATGATATAGGTTAGACAATGAAAGCTAAGGTCATCAGGGAGTACCAGCTGTGTACAGTTGGGGTTGTTTATTAACTAGGATCCAGTCTAGGTTACTTTTCTTGTTGGTTGGTTTGTTTATCCTAGTGGGAGAGGTTATGGTCTGTTTAAATCCAGAAACGTTTATATGGGTGAGGGGGGGGGGTCGGAGGAGCAGAGGTGCCAGTCGGTGTTAAAATCACCAAGAACTATGCTTTCTTGCAGATAGGTAGTGGATAACCAGGAAAAGAGATGATCTAGGGTATTTAGGTTGTTGCCTGGTGGAATGTATGCACAGACGAACAAGTGTTTTTGTTTAATCTGTATCTTGGTTATGAGGAGTTCCGCATTATTGAATTGGGGAGGTTGAATGGTGTCTCTATTAACGGTGAGAGTATTTTTGTAAAGGACGTCTATCCCACCTCCTTTCATTGTAGCACAGTCTAAGTGGTGAATATTGTATCCTGGAGGTAGTATTTTATTGTCAGTAGTACTGGGTTTTAGCCAGTTTTCCGTAAGACACACAATGTCTGGGGAGTGGGTTGCTAGGAGGGTGTGTAGGTTGGGAATCCTGTTGTTAATACTTCTAATATTTAGGTGAAATGCTAGGAGGTAACTAGTGGGAGTATTCATGGGTAGCTTGACTGTGGGGTTGTGGTTATTGGGTGTAGGTGGGCCAGGGTTGGGATGAATGTCTCCATGTGTTATAAGGTTATAGTGACAGGATATTCTTAGCTTTAGGAGTTTGTTTATAAGCTTTATATAGTCTTTGTCTTTAGGATTATGTTTTGTGGCTGTACAGGGGTGGTATTTTATAGAGGGTGGTATATTCGGTGTGCTGGGGAAGATAAAGTGTTTGGTGTTTTGTGAAGTTGTGGGTGTGTCTCTGACCATTTGGGTAGTGAATACCATGGTCACATGTTTGTTCGTAGGCAGTGAGATGGTAAAATCGAAACAGTATAGGCATTTGGGTAATTAGTGTTTTTTTGCTCGTTTGCATTTTGATAGGGGGCGGGCCAAATTTGATGGCTGACTGTGTGCTAACAGGGTGTGGAAGAATGAGAGAGAAGGAAATTGGTTAAGGGGGCAGGGTTTCTCAATGATGTGTGAGGTGCTGATTGGTACTTGGCAGGAGGGGAGTGGCAAAGTCTGGTTTAAATTTAGCACTAGTGGGGGCGGGTGAGATTTGGGAGCAGGGAGGAGAGCGGAGCAAACCGAGCACAGTGGGGCTAACACTGACTCTTACCTTGGGCTTTTGGTTTCGTTTGTATGATTGTATGTAAGTAATGTTTTTGGCTGTACTTTGTTTTATTCTTTTTTAATTTTACACCAATTTTCAGGCTAATTTTAATTGGATCCTAGAGGTAAACTAGCAAATGTAGTCAATAAGGAGGGAGTGAAATTACTTTACCAAATTAAAAAGTAAATGCTTGGGACTGGAACACTGTGTGAGTGTAAGGCTGATTCAAAGTAGTATAGCCCAATCTAGTGGCAGTTGGCTAGATCACTGTTGTGCATACGCCATTAAGCCTCAACAGTTTACAAAAACTAAATTTTAGTTCACCTATTACAATTGAAAAGCTGGAGGGAGTCAGGTTCTTGCTTCCCAGAGGTTTTACTTAGTTAAGATAGCCAGCTTCAGTGGCGAAGGTAGAAATTGCTTTATGCAGTGAATCCCAGGTGGGGGGGGGCATCACTCAGGAAAGAAACCCGTGCAAATTGCTGTGCAGGTACAACGAACAGAGTGGTAGGGAAGGTACAACAGCTAGAGGATGAAATGAATGCGAGTGAGGTAGTAGAGAGTTTGATTAAAGATCAAATGTCTTTAGTGCCAACATTCTCAGGACCTGGAACCAGTCATTCCCATCATACCCTTTCTAAGGACAGAGTTTTTTGGTGGGCAGCAGCATGCAACCACAACAAAGGACTTTCCTTTACTCAACCCCACGCCGTGCAGACCCTAACCACAGATGCATCAGACTATGCCGGGGGGCACACATGGATGGCAAGTGCATTCAGGGCCACTGGAGCCCAAGTCAATTTCATCTGCACATCAACCAGAAAGAAGTGCTAGCTGTGCAGCGTGCTCTGATAGCTTTCAGATCCCTACTTTCACCAGGACACCAGCTAATAAAAACAGACAACACCACAGTTGTGTGGTACATTAACAAGCAGGGGGGAACCCACTCTTACTCACTCTGCAGGCTAGCCGTGGCCCTGTGGCACACAGCCTTGGACATGCAGGTCCGTCTGCAAGCTCAATTCCTGCCAGGCAAACAAAACTCACTGGCAGACGACTTGAGCAGAAATCTGAGACCCACACGAGTGGCAATTAGAGCCCAGCACCTTCAAACTTCTGATTCAGAAATGGGGGACTCCAGGGGTGGATCTCTTTGCCTCCCCCTGCAGTCACCAGCTCAGCAAATTCTGCACCAGGACACCTCACAGGGCCAGTGGGTAAACCTCTCAATTTATGCATTCCCCCCATCTGCCTCTTCTCTCAAGAACATTACTCAAGATAAGACAGGACAGACAACAGGCAATCCTGATTGCCCCAGACTGGTACCCACTACTGCACAGCTTGGCACCTACGCCAGATCCCAAGCCTCTTCACTCAGCAGGGGGGACAGATCCTGCATCCGCAACTGCAAACCCTGAATCTTGCAGCCTGGCTTATTCCTTGAATTCTCCCCCAGTGACCGGTCTAAGCAAGCAAGTGCTGGACGTCATTCTTGAAGCCAAAAGACCCAGTACAAGGAAATCTTACCTCTAATCCTGGATTTACCTAGCAGATGTATTCCACAGAGGCCTATCCTTCTCCATTAAGATCCATGTCTCTGCCTTCTTGGCTCATTACAACACTGAGCACCTCTCTTCTCTCACCTTCTCATCAAACAGTTCCTGAGAGGGGCAAATAACTTAAGGCCACCAAGGAGAGCACCCACCCCTGCTTGGGACCTTAACTTTGTACTGGAAAACTCACGCTCCCCCCCCCCCCCTTTGAGCCTGCAGCATCAGCAGAGTTAAAATTCCACTCTTGGAAAACAGACTTGCTTCTGGCCATCACTTCAGCTAGAAGAGTGTCTGAGTTACAAGCACTTATGGCTGTGGAACCCTTCATTATTTTTTATGCTTACAGGGTCTCCCTCAGGACTAACCCTTCCTTTATACCTAAAGTGGTGTCCAGTGTGGCTCTCAACCAATCTATCCATTTGCCAACCTTTTTCCCCTAATACTCAAAATAAAGGGGAAAGGACCCTGCACTCCTTTGACGTGCACAGACACCTCAGATTCTACCTTGATAGGACTAAGCCCTTCAAGAAATCTGACCAGTTACTAGTCAGTTTTGCACCTAGGGCAGAGGGCAAGGCCATTTCAAAACAATTTCCAAATGGGTAGCACACTGTATCCATTTCTGCTACAAACACCATGGGAAAACCAACCCCTTAGGGGGTCAGAACACATTCCACTAGGGCAACTTCTACCTCTACAGCATTCCTCAGGGGAAGTCCCTACCAGGGACACTCTGGAAGCTGCTACCTGGAGTTCTCTTCACACCTTCACCAAGCATTGCCACCTGCTTATCTTTTCCAAATCCAAGGCAGTTTTTGCAACAGCAGTCCTGCAGGGCATACTAGACAGCCCCAACTCTTCTTGACTGCCTCCACCCTTTCTTCAGCTTTGGGAGTCAACCCAAGTGTGATGACTGCAACAGTGAAACACAAAGAACATAGTACAGTTGTGTACACTTACCATAAATGTAGATGTTCAAGTGTATTCACTGCTGCAATCCTGGTTTCTCACCCTCCAGCCCCCTTGTCTCTCTCTGTCCTCTGTCTATTACTCACCCCTTACAGGGCTATTGGTATTTACTTTTTACTGGTGGTGTTTTCCCCACCATAACTTAGCTCCCTATTTGGGTGGGCTCCTGACATTTGAGGCAAGAAAAACTGCTGTAATGATGTCGGCTGCCTGTATTTATACACCTGATGTCACTCTTGAAGCGACAGCAACTGATGCAGAAATAGTCTCTGGTATTCAGGCCGACTGAGGGCTACCTGCAGGCAGATAACCCAGGTGTGATAACTGCAATAGTGAATACACTCGAACATCTACATTTATGGTAAGTGTATATAATCCCTGTACTTTCTCCTATTAACCTGGTGAGCTTGGGGATCCTGAGGCGATGTAGCAACTGCCTCATGTGCACGGACAACCCCCTCCTCTTACCTTCCAACACTCACTTGCAAGAGATGCACTTATATATCCAAACTGGAAGCCAAGCATTCTCCAGTCAAGAGGAGGTCAATATTTGCACCACACCACATGGAACACTTCACCCTCCAGAACACGCACCAGCACTGCCTTCACATAAAAACACAAAACACACACCCACCTTCGCAGAGGCTTTCAATAAAAATCTACCCAAACAGCATTGACCTCCAAGGCAGAAATGCACTCGACCAACACAACACTAATCACACGACACAACTTTCCTAAACAGTGTGCCACTCAACCAAAGCCCCTAAGGCAAAAAAAATGCCCAGCATACTAGTCATAAGTGACTTGATAGTGAGTTACACTGATGTCCCTCCCACTAGGCTGAATAAGGAGAAAGTAACAGCTGCCTCTTAGTTGCCAGGGTCCACCACATAATGCATGCACTCAGGTCCCTCAACAACAGGTACAAATATGACTCTGTCATTGTACATATGGGTGTGAATGACCTCCCTGGACTACATGAAGAATGACATGGAGGAGATCTTGGATTATGTAGCCCAGGTGGGTATGACACTAGCCCTGAGCAGCATCCTACTATCACCCAGAATACCACTGTACAAGCAGAAACTGATTGATTTCAACAAATGGCCAAGTTTCTGGTGTCATTCTAAGGGGATCCAGTATCTGTCTGCCTGGGATGACATGATTGACAGACCTCGATGCTTTTCCAGAGATGGCCTGCATCTGTCACCCCTGGACTTCTGGATACTGGCCCAATGGTCTTCCCACCCCTGTAGTTCCTTTTTTAGGCGGTATTCCAAAGACTAGATTACCACCATAATAGCTACAAACAAATGCAATATGAGGGTCATGTTGCGCAGCGCTACAAGTCTAAATCTCAAAATGCACTTGCTCGAAGCACTCATTAAAATGGGGAACATTGACATTTGTGCTGTAACAGAGACATGGTTCAAAGCAGCAGAAAACACCCCTGCACTATCAAGCTATAACTCATTCCACAGCTTTTGGCCCCATAACTTGGACCAAAACTCCAAAGACGGTGGTGTTTCCATATTCATAAAGGATGCGCACACCTCTAGACTGGTAGCCCATCATAAAGCATCTGAGATACTTCAGGTGCAGCTAACGTTGGGTAAGAGAGCGATTCAGGTCGCAGTTTGCTATAGGTCCCCAGCCAATGTCCCAAGACTCGCACTCCACGTTCCTAAGCACCCTGGAGAATATTAGGGTCCAACCTAACACACACATACTGGGTGACTTCAACTACTCCTCCATTAACTCAGAAAACTACTCGTGTACCAGTACACTTGCCCAACCTTTCCTGGAATTCATTAATCCCAGTGCCCTGGACCAGCTCGTTCTTGCCCCCACTAGAGGTAGCAACATCTTTGACCTTTTCATTACTAACATGAGCGATCGTTGCGCTACGCCAATAGTCAACTCCTCCCTGGTTAGATCTGACCACAAACTAATCACCTTGGAAATCCACATCCCTCCCAGCCACCCCCCGCAAAGGTAACCACCATGAAAAAGTTCTCTAAAGCTAACTTTGGGCTCCTAAAAACAGCGGTGGCTAACTTCACCGCACCCATGCAAATAGAGAATAGTTGCATGACTGCCGAATCATACATCAACGCACTGTACAAACATGTGCACAAATGCATTGATCTCGCCATACCCAGTAGAACCAAGACACTCTCCTCCAAAAAAAGGAAGCCAATCTGGTGGGTCCCTGCCATAAACTCTACAACCGGAAAAGGAAACTGATGTGGAATAAGGTGAAGTACCAAGACTGGAAAAACTCCTTATCAGCCTCTACAAAAAGTTGAGATCCCTCATCAAATCCCCTAACGCTAGCTATGAAAACAGAACTGCAGCAGATAGTAAAGTCAACCACAAGGCCTTCTATAATTATGTAAAGAATCTCCATGGCAATACCCAGATTTGCTCTGAGCTACTGTACAATGGCACCTCCTGTACTGGACCAACAGATATTGCCAATATTCTCGCTGACAGATTCAGTGCCAACTTTACCCCTCTCCCCTCCTAAAGGACCAATCACAGTACCAGTAGATTGCCAGGCACCCAGTATTACTGCTGCACAGGTTAAAACAGCACTGTCCAAGGCCAAGAATACAGCTTCTATGGGACCTGACAATATCCCTGGCTGTATTAAACATGAACTACAGAGTGAACTAGCACCCTCACCTGTGTGCTCTGTTCAATCACAGCCTCACCTCAGCCTTTGTCCCCTACCAAATGGCGCACTGCTACAGTCATCCCTCTCCACAAAGGTGGAGTGACTACAGACCCTGGGAAATATCGCCCCATTAGTCTGAGTCTGATACGCAAAGCTGTGGAACGCATCATCATGGACCTAATAAACATGGATATAGGGAATCTCCAAACTCTAGATCCCACACAGTTTGGTTTTGTGAAAGGTAGATCATGCCTGCTCAACTTGGTCGACTTCTTTGGGTCAGTCACCAGAGCTGTGGAAGAAGGCAAGGTGATTCATACAGCCTACCTTGATATGGCCAAGGCCTTTTATGCCATTCTCCACTCAGGAATACTAGAAAAACACACTAAGCTGCGCATCAACCCCTGTATCACTAGGTGGTTTGCAAACTGGCTCACAGAACTCGGTGTGAAAGTAGCTGATTCTAAGTCGCACTGCAGATCAGTCACAAGTGGAGTCCCACAGGGTTCAGTCCTGGGTCCTCTCCTGTTTGGCATCTATTTCTCTGAAGTCCAGGCCAGTATGAAGGGACTCTGGCTGACAGTTCGCAGACTATTGCAAGTTGGGAGCTATTAACTCCCCAAGTGATGTTGACATCCTACAGAATGGCCTCACTGAGACCAATGACTGGTGTTAGAACCATGGCCTTAAGCTCAATGCCAAAAAATGTCGTCCTTCCCCTTGGGGAAAAAACCCAGTTCCCTTGAATTACCACATCAGTGGTAGTCCACTGAACACAGAAGGTGTTATAAGAGATCTGGGAACACAGTTTGACAGCCACGTCTCTTTTGACCACCACATTGCCACTGTGGTCAGAAAGTCCTATGTGGCACATCTTATTACTAAGGGTTTTGTATCCAGGAAGAAAGAGGTCATTGTCTGTCTACTCTTCCCTCATTAGACCAGTCATAGAGTACAATGCCTCCTTTGGCATGTACTTCACTAGACACCTGCAACAACTGAAGAGGCCATAAAAGTACCTCACAAAGAGGATCCTAGGCTGTAAAAACTCTTTTCCTATATGGACAGACTCAAACTCCAGCTGTTCTCTGTCTTATATCGTCTACTTAGAGCCGACCTCTGCTTGACTTGCAAAGTGATATCTGACCCAGCTACATCTAAAGAAATTCCAATCCCTCCGCACCACATGCTCCGGAGACCTCAATCTCATTACTGCAATCAACAAACATGCTGGAGGGGACTGCCCATGCTCTGTAATAGACTTTCCCGTACATGTCAAGCAGAGCACCTCACTGGCCTTCAAGAGAAATCTTGATTAGTGGATGGGAAATAGAAAATTCACTCCCGGGAGAACTCCAGTGGCTCTACTCAACAGAAGCACTTGGGAACCAAGGTTGGGCGGCACAATACCATGGTAATCCTATGGGCTAGGCTTGTAAAGGCTGCAGGAGCATTAGCCTAGTGCACACCTGTGAACCTATGAATATTCAATATTTTTTCATTTATTTGCTTTCTCTTAAAACTTGTTACTAAATCATTTTAAGGTCCTTAAGTCTGTCATCCCCCCATGCTAGAATGAGAGAGCACATTATTTTTTTCTTTTGTCATGCTGTTTTAACCAGGCTTTTTTATATATACATTGCAGTGCCTACATTTCTTAAAGGTGATCAAGGAGAGAGAAAGGAAAAATGAACAGCAGCACCTATTTAAAATCCCCATTTCACTTAATATAACTGAGAAAATGTACTTTATAGCATGCAAAGAAAACCGTAGATCACAAAAATACTATTATTAACAAAGGTTTCTTTACTTAGTTGACTTTCTCCCTTCTCTTCCCTTCCCCAAAACATTTTTGAACATTAATGACACGAAGTAGGGCATATACGTTGAGTCCCCCACAAGTCCAACAAATTCTGAAAAAGTACAGATATTTCCAGATTTTCTTGTTCTGACCTATTTCACAAGTATAATTATTGGATTGTAATCCTGCATTACTGATTTTATTGCTGTTCATCTCCATCTCTCAAATCCTGTCTCTGCTTCATTTCCAACATATTCTCATTTTTTTCTCAGCTCTTGTGCACCCTCCCTTCTCTCCAGCATTGGAAAAAGCTTCACATGTACAGTTTTTCTGTTGTCTTTATTACCAGAAGAACAAGAACAGAATGTCCTGTTTCACTGCTCACTTTTTTGGACAGACTTTTGTATTTCCTCCATAGCATGCACTTAATCAAATAAATGATTTTGTCCCTCCAGGGAAGAATACTGTAAAACCATCTGGGTGCAACAGTTTGAATCTCACACCTGCATCTCAACATTCCCCAAATAGTGGAATGAATGTACTCTTCTGCCTGGTGTAAATGAGTAATCTCCACAAACAATCTGCTGTCTACCACTTTTAGTATTTCGTCCTTCTGCCGCCGTGCTGGTAGGATTGCGTCTTTGCTATTAAAGCTGTAGGTTGCTTTCCCATAGCCAGGTTTGGGCCATACACACAAGGTGGCCTTTCAGATAACTGCTGTGGAATACCAGTCCAGTAGCTTATTTGTACTTTCATAAAATTTATGCCATCTGTTTGTTCCTTCCACCTTCTCTGTTATAGCTGACAATCTCAGTTTTTTCCTATGTGCTCTGTCCTATAATTTTATTATTTTTTGAAAACCCTCTTCCTGAGTAGTCTCATATTCAGCCAACCTTTTCTTTATTTCATCCTCTAATCTTTGAGCTTTATCATCTCGATGAATATTTGTTTAAAGCTTCTTCCATTTTCCAGCCTTTTGTTGTTTGTGATATAACCCATTAGTATTTTTTTATTTTAACCAGGTCTGTGTGCAGTTGTCTTGTCTGCCTGTAAGTTACTGGAAGTCATGCCTGGAGGTTGCATTCCTTTTTGATGATCAGCTGCAGAAGTTTCCCCAGTTAGTATTTCTTCCTCACTTTTTGTAGCTGATTTTTTCCAGGTTTTCTGCATTACTTGTTCTTGGCATCCAGGCAGTGCACTTACTAACCAGTTACTGAAATTTACCCATAAATACAAAATTCTACTGGCCTTCTCTGTTGAGTTTGTTTTCAGCTTGGGAGAGCTAGAGTTAAGCAGTTACTCAATGTACAGCCGTCTTGGAAGTCCCTCTACGTAGGACAGATTGTTCTTAAACAGGATTCATAGCAGAGCTAATGCAAAAACTTAGTCAAACCAAGGGTGGTAATTTCCCATGCAAAATTGGCAGCTAGTAAGTAATACATAAAATTAGCAGGGCTAAAGCAAATACTTCAAAACCCTGGAAGCATTTAGGACCGTTTCTCATTCTTGCGTAGCAGTGCTGACACCAACATTTACAACAGCATTTTGGTAACTTCACATTCCAAAACAGCATTCATATCTGTAGCAACATGGCTGTATGTCAGGTTCACCATGTACAGCACTGGTAATTCAACAAGGACAAAAATTAAACGAAATCTAAGAAATGAACAGTTTAACATTGTTACATAGTGCTGTGGAACAAATTTCAAATCAAATATTGCATAAATAGTGCACTTCTGATGTAAGCATATGGCTTCTCTCTTTTTCTAATTTCTCCTTGGGTTTCTAATACCATGACAGGAATGGACTCCATTCCTAAGTCAAAGTATTAAAGTTCATAAAATTAGTATTGTTTCAATCTTTGTTAGCTAGAAGTGCTGTTTGCAGCACCCGCAATGTGCTCAGTAGTGACTCCTCCTGCAATTCATATGGAGTTGACATTTGTGTGTCACATGTCTAAGTACGATTGTAAATTCTTTTCTTATAAGATCTGTTGCTCCTACTACTATTGGAAGTGTATAGGTATCCTCCTTCCATGTTGACCTTATTTCTGCCTGTAAATCCTGGTATTTCATGACTGTTTCTCTGTAGACAAGAGGTTACAGTCACTGGGTGTAGCAATTTCAATGGTCAGTCTTCTTTTCATGGACTACTATATCTGGTTTTCTCACATTTATTTTTTTGAACTGTTGGTAATGGGTGATCCCATATGGTATAAGCTTTTTTTTCTGTAATGCTTTGTGGCTGTTTCCAGTGCTTTTCAGCAACCACAACATTGTTTGCACCATCCCCAGGGCAACAGTCTTGCCCCATTATTATACCTTTCAGTATACAGTCCTCCTGCCATTAGTGCACCACAGCCAGCAACAAGATGTGAGACTGTTTCCAATTTTGTTTTACAAAACTTAAATTTGTCTTTCACTAGACTTTGTAAACCAAACATGTACATAGTTCACTGTCTTGGGCTGCCAATGTTAAGCTTTCATCTTTTGGCTTAAATTCAACTCTCCATAACCATTCCTGTGTTCGATCCTGATCAACATGAGATTATTACAAGAATTTTCTATACTTGCAACTATATTTATGCATTTCCACATTTCTTGCCTTCTCATCTAATCCTTCACTTTATATTCTTTCTATTACTTTTTGGCACATTCAGTTGCTGCCTGATATTTTATCTACTTCTGGTTTGATTTCCATCCCTGCTTGACGCCGATATGCTTATGCTAAACTAAGCAGAAAAATCATCTTGGACTTGATCTAATATTTCAACGCTTTCAGTACAGTTGGGTCTTATGATGTTAGTAGATATGTGTGCGGTGATGATTGCAGATCTGTACATGTAATCAAGTTCAAGGAGGCCCATACCTCCCTCAGAATGGGGATTATATAATCTTGGTATGCACTGTTTTTTTATAAATCATTTGATGAGCATGAAGCATCTTTCTTGTTTTCCTGAACAACCTGGGGCCAGTCGGTCACTCCAGAAGTTTAAGTAAAGGACAAGAGCAGCAATTTGGTTTGTAGCTTGGACTTTGTTCCCAGATGTCTATGCAGTTTTCAGGATTCATTTTAGTCTTCTAAAATATTCCTTACTAAGTTTTATTGACATTTATTAATGTTTTATTGTTGATCCTTCATCAGTTTCCACATATTTATACACTCCCTCTTGCTCAAGTTTTTTTGTCACATTCCTGTCCCAAACTGATTTTTTTCTTGGAGCTGCAGCTTTTTGCTTTAAAGGTTGCTTTTACACATTTATCAAGACCAAGTGACATATTATCTGAGAAAGTTTTGACCACGTGCGGTTGTTTTCAGTTCCTCATCTGATGAACTGTACAGTTTTAAATCATCTAGAAAAAGACGATTAAGTCTTAACACTTTGTTGTTTTCTAAGAATCGAAGTATAGCCATGACATAATCTGTTAAGTAGACAACTGATTGGGTTAAGGGCAAGACAAAAGAGCGGCCGTGACAGAATCTCACCCTGGAATATCCCACTTTGAATTTTTATCCCTGGAATAATGATTTGTCCTTTATCATGGCTTAAGTGCAAAGTGGTTTGCCACTGTTTCATGGTCACTGTGATGTAATCGATCAGTGCAGGGTTTATCTTACACATTTTTAAGCACTCTTTTTTTTTATCCTTGAATGTGGGATACCGCCAAATGCTTTTTTTGTAGTCTATCCATGCCATATTTAGATTCTTCCCCTTTTTACAGTTGTCCATTACGACTTGAACAACAAATGATTTTTTGTTCCATATGACTTTCATTATGCTTTTGTTCTATTGCCATGATTGAGTTTTCTTCTAAATGACTATACCTCAATTCCATTGTATAGTTTATATGTCATCGGAAGGCAAGTTGTTGGTCTAGTTTTTAGGATAGCTGGCAGGTTCGCTCTTAAGTAGCAATATTCTGTTAACCAGGTTGGTGTCAGTTTGGGATGCACATATAAATAGTTCGTACTCGTAGCTAAATCTTCATGTAAAGATGTTAATACTTTTAGCCATAAGTTAGGTACTGCATCTGAGTCTGGGGTTTTACAGTTAGCAGCTTTTCTTAACTTTGTTTGTCTCTCTGGCTGTTGATTCCATTTCTTATCCTGTACCTTTTAAACTTCTTATTCTTTCTTGTACATCTATCCATTTAGCATCTTTATGCTCCACAGGATCATCTTGGATATTTCTCCAAAATGCATCTATTTCTTTTTTTGGTGGCGTTTCAGTTCCTTTTGCCTCGTTACCCAGTTCTCTCTCAAACTTTTTCTGGGTCATCAATAAATTGCTTATTTTGTACTTTCCCTTTATATTTATGTGCATATCTTCTAAGTTTTTCTATCTGTGCTGATATTTTTTGTTTGTTGCATGGATCTCTGTGGACGGTCCTTATTACTGTGTTCATTTGTTTTATCAGAATTCTAACTTTTTGGGTTTTATTGACTTTCTGTAGTCTTATTTCTTCCATTGATCTTTTATTAAATCAGGCAACTCTTAGATCATTCTGAGGGCACATTCTTTGTTCTCCATTTCATGTGGACATTCTATAGAAAGTTCCAGAGCATCTTACTGTGTTACATTCTCTCCAGATTCGTCCTGTCATCTGTTCCTCTTTCATATGGGAACTCACTGGCGTATCACTCCACAATACTGACTGTGTCAGAGTTCCCACAGTTTCCTGTTCCTTCCCTTGCTGTGCAACGCTAACTGCACATTTATTCTGGTTTCCTATGGAAGGCTCTAAGGTATCTTCATATGGAACTGGATCAGAAGTTTGTTGCTCCACTGTTTTCTCCTGAATTGGGGATGCATTGCTTTATCCTGTTGTGGTGGTGTCGGAGTTAGATTTTCTACACTGAATTCTTCACTTTGCAGGCACTCCGTAACCTCAGTTTCTATTTCTTTAACTTCTCCATTATTAATCTTCTTTTCCACTTTTCCTTCTTTTTCTTTTTTGTGTTGTAAAATTGTCCATGTCCAGATGTCTGTATTTCTCTTCAGATGTCTTTGGTGCTGCTCTTTGTATTGATTAGCTTTGCTTTCTCCTGTACATAAATATCACACCATATTAAATCTTTCTTTCCCATGTTCATATTTCTTCTTCAAATGTCTCCTGATCCTTGTTTCCCCCTAAATTTGGGGACTCCTTCAATTATGCTATGGTGTAACCAGTGATGGACTTTCTGCATTAAATCCTTCACTTCACATTGTTCCATAAATTCAACTTCGACTTTATTAATCTTTTCTTCTGCATTCCCTCTTTGTGATTTATTTTTTATTGTGAAATTTTCCATTATGTGTTTGCCTGTATTTCAGTCCGAATATCTTTGGGGCTGCCTTTTTTTTGTTGATTAATTTGGCTTTTACATTTGCATAAAATGTTGCACCATACCAGATCTCTTTCTTTCCTATGTCCAGATTTCTTTGTTATACCTTTCAAAAGTCTCTAGATTTTGTTCTTTATATATTTGTTTTACCTCAGATGCTTTTTCTAACAGATCAGTGTTTCTTGGTCTAGATAATGTTTTTCATATGTTGCATTAATGAACACACTTTTTATTTGAACTTCTGACAGTTTTTCTTGCGGAAGTATTTTTCTTTCCTCTAATTTCTCTCTGAATCTTTGTCCATTTTCTGTCTGGAAATTCTGGGCTCCTTGCGTAATAGAAACGGTACGTATTTTTTTCTTCTCCTCAGTAGTCTACTGTATCATCTTTATGACTCTCTCTTGGCCCAGTCCCCCCTTTTTTTGTCTACTGTATCATCTTTATAACTCTCTCTTGGCCCAATCCCCCCTTTTTTGTCTACTGTATCATCTTTATGACTCTCTCTTGGCCCAGTCCCCCCTTTTTTTGTCTACTGTATCATCTTTATGACTCTCTCTTGGCCCAGCCCCCCCTTTTTTTGTCTACTGTATCATCTTTATGACTCTCTCTTGGCCCAGTCCACCCTTTTTTGTCTACTGTATCATCTTTATGACTCTCTCTTGGCCCAGTCCCCCCTTTTTTGTGCTGGTTAATATGTACCTGAAAAAGTTTTTCCCGACCAACTTTGCCCCTTTCTAATTAGTTATTTCTCTGGTGGTGGTAGCCCTGCACGCACATTTTCACACTCTTTGATTGTTGTACTGACGCACCTTTTCAACCAGTTTGTTCTCTGGAGCTTTACCTTCCTTCCCTCTGGGTAAACAGCTGTACTTGAAAACCATTTGTGGGACTTGTTACTTGAAATTCTCAGATGTAGGGTAGAGGTTATAGGGTGCTTACAAGTTTTAGTACTGTATACTTGAATAAAGTATGTTGGTTGGAGGCCATATTTAAGGCAGATTTGTATAATCAGTCCAGCTGAGCTTAAGTTTTGTTAGCGGTTAACTTTAAGTCTCTGAAATGGTTTTATTTAGTGCATGCTTTAAAGCTTCACAAATCTTAGCCTGCTGCTTAAGCATTTGAAATGCATTTATTTTCTGATTCAGCTCTTTGTCATTACAGAGTGCAGCAACATTTGAAGATATTGAAAAAACAGCTCCAGCCTATCAGAGGACCAAACCTGTGGAAGCTGGTAAGGCTGGTTTACTTGGTGACAGTATGAAAATTGTGTCAATGTATTATGCTTGGCACCGCATTCTAAAGCAGCTTTCTGCTTGGAGGCATGACTGAGATTAGTGGCTCTATGCTTAACCGCTTTTGGAATGTCCATGTAAATGCCAGGATATAGCTGCAAGGTCTGACAGTCGTGCTTAGTGGGCGGCAATTCTTGTTGAAGTTGTGACCTTCAAAACATGGTACTTTTCCATTAAACTCCTACCACGCGGTTTCGCTGCCAAATCGGTGTGTCTCACCTTATTGCTCAGCGAGTTGTGCAGATCATTTTTATGTAGTGTTTACAAAAACATATTTTTATAGTTCATGTGGTTCTGACACATCTTGCTTACACTGTCTCACAACTATGCGTCAGCCCCTTCAATGATAGCTTCAGAAAAATGCCGTATTCTGCCAAACCAAAGACATACCTTCTTCACTTGCGCCTCGTGATGTAACCCTGACACTGTCCAAAAGTATCATGCTGAAGATTGACCCTGAATTTAGAAAAGTCGGACTAATTTCTTTAAAAGGTACAAAGCTTTAAACCACCAGGAACAGACTTGTTGGTTTGCTCTTAAGACTACTTGCAAAGGTTGGTGAGTATGTGAGATCCATAAAGGAAGGAAGAAAGCAGGTGAGAACGGGCAGTAGCAGTCCTGGCATTGTGGGTAAGATGCGGTTTGGCTCTATATAAGGTGCCAAGCTTGATGTGCACCTTGTTTGATTGTCAGAGACATGTTTTTCAAAAGTAAGATTCTTGTCAATAGCGACCCCGAAGAGTTTAGTATGAGTTGTGAGCTCGATATTGGGTCCATTTGAGGAGTTTGACAGAGGTGCATGACACAATTTGGAGTTTTTGTTGGTGAAGATAATTAGGTTGGTTGTATTTGGGTTTGAGAATTAACTGATGGTTGTGATAGATATTTTTCTATGCTTTGGAAGGATGATTGCGTTTTTATTTGAAGTACATGGGGGTGTGGGGGCAGAGCTTATAAGGGTAGTATCAGCATATTGGAGAGTTGTGGCTTGTTTGGCTGTTGAGCTGAGGTTTTGTAAGTAAGATAGAGGAGAGGACCCAGTGTGGACCCTTGGGGGTACACCTACAGAATTGGGAGAAGGGGAGAAGAGGATATTTTGCCATGTGGTGGCCTGCTGCCTATTGGAAAGATAACTGAGGAACCAGAACAGAGAAGGGTGGTCTGATGCCATAGGTTGAGAGTTTGAGTAGGAGTTGATGGGAAACGGTGTCAAAGGCTTTAGACATGTCCAGAAAGATGGAGGAGACTGACTGGCCTTTATTTAGTAGTTGATGAATTGTGTTAGTAAAAGAGATAAGGGCAGTGGAAGTTCTGTGTTTGGGTCTGAAGCCATGTTGAGAATTGGATTAGAGATTGTTAGAGAGTAAATGGTTGAGGAGCTGTTTGTGGATGCATTTTTCTAAGATTTTTGCTAGGGGGCTAGAATGGCAATGAGGCAGAAGTTGGTTAAATCTTTGGAGGTACCTCCTTTGTGGAGTGGGATGATATGGGATATTTTCTAGAGAGTTGGCACATAGTGTTCAGAAATTGAGCGATTGGTCAAGATAAATATGTGGTAAGCAATGGATGGGGCTTCACATTTCAAGACTTCATTTGGGAGCTGGTCAGCCACCAGACAGGCTAGGAGAGATTTTTATGTAGCTTGTTTGAATGGAGGAAAAGCAGAAGGGGGTAGCATTATCAGAAGTGGTAGGGAGAATGAGGTGTATTAGGTTGGTTGCCTAGTTTGGAGGTTGTGGAATTTGAGGTGGGAGTTGATTTGGGTTGTAGTGGGATAAGTGTTGGTGGTGGTTACTGGGGTTGGGTAGGGGAGTGGCCTGGGCTTGAGATAGTTTATCCCAGAATTTACGGTGGTTATTTTGGAGTTTTTGTTGGGTGGATTGGAAGTACACTTGTTTGTCTATGTTGATTTTCTTTTGCTTGATTCCTTAGTTTATAGGTAGTTAGGTTTGATATGTTTTTGATGATATGGTAATCTGACTAGACTCTATCTCAAGTAAAAGTTTGGTTTCATTGGTTAACTAGGGCAGAGGTTTGGACTTTGAGCATACTTTTTCAATTGGGGCAAGATTGTTGAGTAAGTCAAGGTAGTGTTGAAGAATTGTACTGCTCGGTCTAGTTGGAGGTGTTTTAGGGGTGCCCAGTAGTATTGTTGTAGAATCTGGTTAAACATTGAGGGGGAAAAGCATTTTTTGCAATGGATGTATTCATAGGAGATGTTAGACTGTGTATGTACACATTTTCTGTATAGAGAGGTAGGGGAATGGTCACTGAGCGAGTCCGGAAGGCAGCCTGATATGTGATTTACGTTGGGATTGTTGGTTAATATCCAGTCTAATGTAGACTGTCTGTTGGTGTGTTTGTCAATGGACAATTTATGGTCTGGGTGAAGTTGTAAAGATTGAGGAAATTTGAAGGGTTATTGGGATGTGTACAGGTTTGCCAGTCAAGGTTGAAATCACCAAGAATAATTTTCTTGGTTGAAGTTGAGGGATGCCCATGAAAGGAGACTTTCAGTGATGGGTAGATTGTTGCCAGGAGGGGAGATAGGCTGCTATAATTGTTTTATTTGGACTTATTTCTAGAAGTGTGGTTAAATGTCAGTGTTTAGGTCGGGTGGGGAGCATTTTGGCATTGCTCAATCTTAAGGTTGTCCTTAAATAATACAGCTACACCACCACCCCTTTTGTTCATTCTGTCCAGTCTGATTATTTTCTAGCCAGTTAGGATAAACTCATTGTCCTTGATGTGAGGCTTTAACGAGGTTTGTTAGAACTGCTGTGTTAGGGGAGTACGCTTGGAATTCACTTCTTCTTTCGGCTTTTTCCCATTTAGAGGTCGCCACAGCGATCACCTGTCTGCTCAGGATTGGCAGTGGAGTTTTACAGTGTCGAGTTGCCAGCCCGGCGCCCAACCTTCCACAGAAGGCACACACGCGCACTCACGCCTAGGGCCAATTTAGAGTGTCCAGTCCACCTACTGCATGTCTTTGGGATGTGGGAGGAAACTGGAGCACCCGGAGGAAACCCACACAACCACAGGGAGGACATGCAGACTCCGCACAGAAGGCACCACAGCCAAGGATCGAACTGGAGAACCTCTTGCTGTAAGGTGACAATGCTAACCACTGCACCACCGCAGCCGCCCAGGCTTGGAATTCACTAGCTTTGTTAATTATACTACGGAGGTTGAAATTGGTGCGTAGTAGGTCAGAGATGGACATTTTTGGGAGTGGAGGATGGGGTTGGTGTTTGTGTGGGAAAGAGAATTATATGAGGTTTGTGGAGGGGAAGGGGGCATGTTTGGGACCTGTGCTGGGGTAGATGTCTGCATGCAGTTAAATTTGTGTGTGAGTGTAATCATTAGATGTTTTAGTTTGATAGTCAACTTAGGATGATTATAAGCCAGGGGAGTTGGACAGCAGGTTTTTAGGAGTTTGGAGGAGGCGTGTAGGTAGGTAGAGTCATTGTAAAGTTGTGGACAGATGTCAGCGAAGGAGTGGGGTAGTGGGTTAGTGGTAGTTATTGTAAGTGTTGGAAAATAGATGTGTATTATGCGGTGTCTGTGAGGTGTAGTTGGTGAGAGAGAGTGAAAGGAGTAAAAGTTGTTGGTGAGGGGAGGGCAGTAGAATGAGAAGTGGATGTGGATAGCTAGAAAGGGGTGAGGGGTGTGGTAATGTTAGCTATGAATTACTGGAAAAAGGGGTTGTGTGGGAATGGGGGTAGGGTTAGGGGAAAGGAGTGAGCCTGAGCGGGTTTAGCTGTGTACTGTAGTCTTTGTCCTAAAAAGACAATCTATAAAGGTGGAAAGCTTGCAGAAAATTGCCTTGCCTCAGGATAACAGTGGGTCTCATCTATGAAGCTGAAGATGTCAAAAATGTTTGAAAGTAGAATTTGGGCGATATCAGGAGGAGGGTTTGTGAGAGCAGGAATAAAGGTTCTCAGAATAAGTTGTAATGATGCTTTGTTGGATTGTAGCAACACAGCATATAGATTTGTTATATGGGACTGGCTTGAAATTATGCTGGCCTTTTTAGCCTTTGCTAGCCTAAAAGACTACACACATCGCTAAATTTTTATTAGTGTAGATAGAAACTGTATAAGAAATGGGAAAGGTCCTTTAATGCTATGGGAGGTGGGAGACCTATTGTGGGTGAGTTTAAACCTAGAAAGCGACCCAGGGATTGTGCGTGCCACTAGTTGCATAAAACTTTGGAAATTGCAAGTATTTCAGTATTAAACCAACTACAATGCAATTGGGAAACTTACACTTGCAGGTCAGATGGTGGGTTAAGGTAGTTGCTGGATGACCACAGGATCGATGCCGTTTTCCTTCAGTAATGACTTAGATATGGTAAATTTGCAGGTCAGATGGTGGGTTAATGTAGTTGCTGGATGACCGCAGGATTTCCGCTGTTTTCCTGTAGTAATTTCTTAGGGTAAGTGGCAGACGCATTAACTCCTTAGGCACACTTGGGATGCTTCTGTGGCCATTAATCCTTGATTTTTTCTTAGCCAGGGGCACTAGTTATTTATTAAAACATATTCAATTTTATATCATTTCTCATTGAGTACCTCTGTTATTGGCTTGAGCAAGTTACAGTAAACTTTGAGGATTTCTCTTCTAGATTGATTACATTTTCTAGTTTACCCAAGCTGCCCCTAGGTACAAAGACCATCTAGAAATGCAGATTTTTTTATATTTAGAAGGAGGAACTGATCCAGGAACAGAAGGTTTATGACATGAGGTAAAGTATGACAATTAACTAGTTATTTCTGTTGACTGTAGAAAGTGCAGAAATTGACCGAGTTTGTTGTGTGAATGGGACACTGCAATGGCCTTTAATGCATTTGTGGGTTGTTGGTGATGAAACAGATGGTAGCTGAAGAAAAGGTGTTAACGTGTGCACGTGTGTTTGGGCGCGGAGATAAATTGAGTGAGTAGTGAGTCTGTGTGGTACATAATATGCATATTCCAAGCGAGTTTCTTACTATATCAAACTGAGTGTATTTCACTCTGTTAAATAGTGAGTTTGTCGATGGAGTGAAAAGCTCAGGAAATTTATCAAAAGCCCTTTATCTCAAGTGCGGGAAATAAGAAAAAGTGGAAAAGTTCGTTTGTGAGTACAGTAAATGTGGATTTGTGTTTTAATGCTGAAACTCTTAGGTATGCTGAAGGTTTTGTCATAAGTTCATAGGGACTTACAAGGCTATTGCTCTGTGAGGATCTTAAGAAATCTAGCCTTGCATTCCTGTGGTAGTTTTTAACCATTACATTTTGTGTACAAATAACAGTGGTGAGCAGAGCTGGGAAATGAGGCGTTCACTTGTTGACCCCATCTGAGAGAGACTTGGGTGCCAAACCAGGGGTAACCATGCAGTGTCCCATCCATGTGTCCAGAGTAAGAGAAGTGCACTGCTTTATATGGACTGGAACACTGCCCCATATAAGAGACATTCTCTGTGTTACAAACTTATCCTGCCCACGTTTTCTGTTATCTTACGAGAGAGAGAGATATACCTAGAGTCATCGTTCACACTGCCATTGGACTTTCAAACATGTAGTAGGGCTGCCAGAATAAGTTCTGATGAGGCTGTATGCATGTAGTAGAGTGTCTTTCAGTAGCCCTTAGGATACTGAGTAGTGAGATGAGGCTTTGAGACGGTCTGCATACTTGTGATTTAGGTCCTTGAATTACTTTTTAATGAAAAGCATTGTGGTTGCTCCATTTGTGACAAGTGTTTAGACGGGTACATAATGAAAGGGGCATTATACTCTAATCAGCATAGTGAGTGCCGAATACCATGGAATAATGGCATTCTGGAACTTGAATGCCATACCTTTAGGTACAAGCTGTGCAATGAAAACAGGGTTCCTTACAGTTGTGGATGTGGTAATAATCGAAGGACAGTACATTATCAACATGGGTTATCAGATCCCTGACTACAGTTTCTACTTTCAGGGGTGTGTTGTCACTGTGGTAGTTACAAGAGAAGTCATGCTTGCCAGAGGGTATGGTTATACACTTGTTGGCATTTTGTTTGTTCCATGGTTTGTACACCAGCTGTGTATTTGGGACAGGCCCTCTTGAAAGGTTTTGATGTTCTCTGTGAAGGTTATGATGGCACCAAGATTGCAGTAGTCTGCAAATTTGATCAGCCATAATACCTTATTTGCATTGACATCTGAGAAGTAAATGCCAAAGAGGAGGAGCCAAAGGACTGAACCCTAGGGTACACCACTAATGACATGTCTTTTGGAGGAGGTAGAACCCCCCCCCACTCTAATTGCCTATGTTCTTTGATGCCAGTTTATCTACTCAGTTGCATAAAGATTTACATTTAATTGGGAGGGCTTATCCATGATACCAATGTGTTTGATGCTGAATGCATTTGCAGGGTCTAGATATGTAGTGTGTACTGACATACCAGTGTGTGTGATGCTGAATGATTTTGCAGGGTCTAGATATGTGTACTGACACGGTACCAATGTGTTTGCTGAATGTGTTTGCAGGGTCTAGATATGATACCAGTGTGTTTGATAATGAATGTGTTTGCATGGTCTAGGTATGTAGTGTGTACTGACATGATACCAATGTGTTTGATGCTGAATGCGTTTGCAGGGTCTAGATATGTAATGTGTACCGACATGATGCCAATGTGTGTGATGCTGAATGCGTTTGCAGGGTCTAGATATGTAGTGTGTACCGACATGATACCAATGTGTTTGATGCTGAATGCATTTGCAGGGTCTAGATATGTAGTGTGTACTGACATGATACCAATGTGTTTGATGCTGAATGCGTTTGCGGGGTCTAGATATATAGTGTGTATCGACATGATACCAATGTGTTTGATGCGGAATGCGTTTGCAGGGTCTAGATATGTAGTGTGTACCGACATGATACCAATGTGTTTGATGCTGAATGCATTTGCAGGGTCTAGATATATAGTGTGTACCAACATGATACCAATGTGTTTGCGGGTCTACGTATGTAGTGTGTACCGACATACCACCAATGTGTTTGATGCTGAATGTGTTTGCGGGGTCTAGATATATAGTGTGTATCGACATGATACCAATGTGTTTGATGCTGAATGCGTTTGCAGGGTCCAGATATGTAGTGTGTACCGACATGATACCAATGTGTTTGATGCTGAATGCGTTTGCGGGGTCTAGATATGTAGTGTATACCGACATGATACCAATGTGTTTGATGCTGAATGCATTTGCGGGGTCTAGATATATAGTGTTTACCAACATACCAATGTGTTTGATGCTGAATGCATTTGCGGGGTCTAGATATATAGTGTGTATAGACATGATACCAATGTGTTTGATGCTGAATGCATTTGCGGGGTCTAGATATGTAGTGTGTACTGATTTGTCCTCATAATTTGCTTTAGTCGACTTGGCCTCAGAGTCATCGACTAGGATAAACATCTGTCCTTGAGAAATCTGACCTGGCTGATGGGTGGATGTGTCATTTTTAATTCCATAGTGATGCTTTCCACTGTCCTTGAATATGAGGCTGGTCAGACTTGCAGGTCTGTAATTACCTGGGACCATTGATGCACCACCTTTGTACAAGGAGTGACTGCTGTTCTGCATTCATCTGATGCAAAGCCTGTTGAGGCCAACATTAAATTCTTATGGAATGGGCTTTTGAATTTGGGCAAGTAATCAGTTTTAATATAGTAGCCTTGAAATAATCTCTGAATGCTGAAATATTGGCAGATGTTTCCAATTCCAGTTTGTCTTAAGGTGAATGTGACCGAGTTGTGATCCAGTTTGACCAAGGGAGGGGTTTGGAGTTAGGAGGATAGCTGCCCCATATTGGTTTGGACCAAATCCAGTATTTTATCGCTCCTGGATGTTCTTTGTGTTTCACTGTTGCATTACATTTTGGGTAATCTATGAATATTGCATTGATGAAGTCAAGAAATTGAAAGGAATACTTGTTTGTTGTACAGGTTAATGAAGGGATAGTTGAAGTCTCCTAAGAGAATGTTTGGCTTTATGCATAGGAACTTCATGCTGGCTGCATAGGATGTATGGGCCAAGGGGGACATAGGAGTCCTGTAGTTAGCTATGATATGATAAGGGGTTCTATTAATGGATGTGGGGGAGTTCAGGTCATTATCTTGTCTAATGTTTCAGGAGGTGAAATTTTTTAAGTGTGTGGATACACTCCTGTGTTTAAAAGTGCCTTCATCCACTGCTCTACCTTGAATGTGTTGTAGATATTAAAACCCTGAAGTGATAGTGCTGTCACTGGTCATGAGTGAGGTCTCCCTGGCGATGTATACATAAGTATTTTCTAGGGTAAGGAGTGTTTTTAGAGGATGGAATTTTTGTTAAAGCTCCGAGCACTGAGCAGCAGTACCCTTCTGTTGTCCAGATTCTGATTTGTTATAGTGTAAGTTTTGGAAGACTGACTTCCCTAAAAAAGGCACAATGGGGCTGGACAAGTTTAGTCAATATATGAAAGCCCTGTGGGGAGGATAGGTACAGGCCCTCCCTTGCCACACACTTAAGACTGTCTACCGCCATCTTTGACTGATATTGCACCCCCCCTCCACTTTATTATACGATATGCGAAGCTAAGCCAATTATTGAAGTCCATTATCTTTTGATCACACTATTGCATTGTTCTTGGTGATTTCATCACTATTGCATTGTTCCTGGTTGTTCACACTGTTGCATTGATCTTGCTGATTTCATCACACTATTGCATTGTTCCTGGTTGTTTGTTCACACTGTTGCATTGATCTTGCTGATTTCATCACACTATTGCATTGTTCCTGGTTGTTCACACTGTTGCATTGATCTTGCTGATTTCATCACACTATTGCATTGTTCCTGATTGTTCACACTGTTGCATTGATCTTGCTGATTTCATCACACTATTGCATTGTTCCTGGTTGTTCACACTGTTGCATTGATCTTGCTGATTTCATCACACTATTGCATTGTTCCTGGTTGTTCACACTGTTGCATTGATCTTGCTGATTTCATCACACTATTGCATTGTTCCTGGTTGTTCACACTGTTGCATTGATCTTGCTGATTTCCTCACACTATTGCATTGTTCCTGGTTGTTCACACTGTTGCATTGATCTTGCTGATTTCATCACACTATTGCATTGTTCCTGGTTGTTCACACTGTTGCATTGATCTTGCTGATTTCATCACACTATTGCATTGTTCCTGGTTGGTTGTTCACACTGTTGCATTGATCTTGCTGATTTCATCACTATTGCATTGTTCCTGGTTGGTTGTTCACACTGTTGCATTGATCTTGCTGATTTCCTCACACTATTGCATTGTTCCTGGTTGTTCACACTGTTGCATTGATCTTGCTGATTTCCTCACACTATTGCATTGTTCCTGGTTGTTTGTTCACACTGTTGCATTGATCTTGCTGATTTCATCACACTATTGCATTGTTCCTGGTTGTTTGTTCACACTGTTGCATTGATCTTGCTGTTTCATCACTATTGCATTGTTCCTGGTTGGTTGTTCACACTGTTGCATTGATCTTGCTGATTTCCTCACACTATTGCATTGTTCCTGGTTGTTCACACTGTTGCATTGATCTTGCTGATTTCCTCACACTATTGCATTGTTCCTGGTTGTTTGTTCACACTGTTGCATTGATCTTGCTGATTTCATCACACTATTGCATTGTTCCTGGTTGTTTGTTCACACTGTTGCATTGATCTTGCTGATTTCATCACACTATTGCATTGTTCCTGGTTGTTCACACTGTTGCATTGATCTTGCTGATTTCATCACACTATTGCATTGTTCCTGGTTGTTCACACTGTTGCATTGATCTTGCTGATTTCATCACACTATTGCATTGTTCCTGGTTGTTCACACTGTTGCATTGATCTTGCTGATTTCATCACCCTATTGCATTGTTCCTGGTTATTTTGTTCACACTGTTGCATTGATCTTGCTGATTTCATCACACTGTTGCATTGTTCCTGGTTGTTTGTTCACACTGTTGCATTGTTCTTGCTGATTTCATCACTATTGCATTGTTCCTGGTTGTTCACACTGTTGCATCGATCTTGCTGATTTCATCACACTATTGCATTGTTCCTGGTTGTTCACACTGCTGCATTGATCTTGCTGATTTCATCACACTATTGCATTGTTCCTGGTTGTTCACACTGTTGCATTGATCTTGCTGATTTCATCACACTATTGCATTGTGCCTGGTTCACACTGTTGCATTGATCTTGCTGATTTCATCACACTATTGCATTGTTCCTGATTATTTTGTTCACACTGTTGCATTGATCTTGCTGATTTCATCACACTATTGCATTGTTCCTGGTTTTGTTCACACTGTTGCATTGATCTTGCTGATTTCATCACACTATTGCATTGTTCCTGGTTGTTCACACTCCTGCATTGATCTTGCTGATTTCATCACACTATTGCATTGTTCCTGGTTGTTTGTTCACACTGTTGCATTGATCTTGCTGATTTCATCACACTATTGCATTGTTCCTGGTTGTTCACACTGTTGCAATGATCTTGCTGATTTCATCACTATTACATTGTTCCTGGTTGTTCACACTGTTGCATTGATCTTGTTGATTTCATCACACTATTGCATTGTTCCTGGTTGTTCACACTGTTGCATTGATCTTGCTGATTTCATCACACTATTGCATTGTTCCTGGTTGTTCACACTGTTGCATTGATCTTGTTGATTTCATCACACTATTGTATTGTTCCTTGTTGGTTGTTCACACTGTTGCATTGATCTTGCTGATTTCCTCACACTATTGCATTGTTCCTGGTTGGTTGTTCACACTGTTGCATTGATCGTGCTGATTTCCTCACACTATTGCATTGTTCCTGGTTGTTTGTTCACACTGTTGCATTGATCGTGCTGATTTCATCACACTATTGCATTGTTCCTGGTTGGTTGTTCACACTGTTGCATTGATCTTGCTGATTTCCTCACGCTATTGCATTGTTCCTGGTTGTTCACACTGTTGCATTGATCTTGTTGATTTCATCACACTATTGTATTGTTCCTGGTTGTTCACACTGTTGCATTGATCTTGCTGATTTCATCACACTATTGCATTGTTCCTGGTTGTTCACACTGTTGCATTGATCTTGCTGATTTCATCACACTATTGTATTGTTCCTGGTTGTTCACACTGTTGCATTGATCTTGCTGATTTCATCACACTATTGCATTGTTCCTGGTTGTTCACACTGTTGCATTGATCTTGTTGATTTCATCACACTATTGTATTGTTCCTGGTTGTTTGTTCACACTGTTGCATTGATCTTGCTGATTTCATCACACTATTGCATTGTTCCTGGTTGTTCACACTGTTGCATTGATCTTGCTGATTTCATCACACTATTGCATTGTTCCTGGTTGTTCACACTGTTGCATTGATCTTGCTGATTTCCTCACACTATTGCATTGTTCCTGGTTGTTTGTTCACACTGTTGCATTGATCGTGCTGATTTCCTCACACTATTGCATTGTTCCTGGTTGTTTGTTCACACTGTTGCATTGATCGTGCTGATTTCATCACACTATTGCATTGTTCCTGGTTGGTTGTTCACACTGTTGCATTGATCTTGCTGATTTCCTCACACTATTGCATTGTTCCTGGTTGTTCACACTGTTGCATTGATCTTGTTGATTTCATCACACTATTGTATTTTTCCTGGTTGTTCACACTGTTGCATTGATCTTGCTGATTTCATCACTATTACATTGTTCCTGGTTGTTCACACTGTTGCATTGATCTTGCTGATTTCATCACACTATTGCATTGTTCCTGGTTGTTCACACTGTTGCATTGATCTTGCTGATTTCATCACACTATTGCATTGTTCCTGGTTGTTTGTTCACACTGTTGCATTGTTCTTGCTGATTTCATCACACTATTGCATTGTTCCTGGTTGTTCACACTGTTGCATTGATCTTGCTGATTTCATCACTATTACATTGTTCCTGGTTGTTCACACTGTTGCATTGATCTTGCTGATTTCATCACACTATTGCATTGTTCCTGGTTGTTCACACTGTTGCATTGATCTTGTTGATTTCATCACACTATTGTATTGTTCCTGGTTGTTCACACTGTTCTTGCTGATTTCATCACACTATTGCATTGTTCCTGGTTGTTCACACTGTTGCATTGATCTTGTTGATTTCATCACACTATTGTATTGTTCCTGGTTGGTTGTTCACACTGTTGCATTGAACTTGCTGATTTCATCACACTATTGCATTGTTCCTGGTTGGTTGTTCACACTGTTGCATTGATCTTGCTGATTTCATCACACTATTGCATTGTTCCTGGTTGTTTGTTCACACTGTTGCATTGATCTTGCTGATTTCATCACACTATTGCATTGTTCCTGGTTGGTTGTTCACACTGTTGCATTGATCTTGCTGATTTCATCACACTATTGCATTGTTCCTGGTTGTTCACACTGTTGCATTGATCTTGCTGATTTCATCACACTATTCCATTGTTCCTGGTTGTTCACACTGTTGCATTGATCTTGCTGATTTCATCACACTGTTGCATTGTTCCTGGTTGTTTACACTGTTGCTTTGATCTTGCTGATTTCATCACACTATTGCATTGTTCCTGGTTGTTTGTTCACACTGTTGCATTGATCTTGCTGATTTCATCACACTATTGCATTGTTCCTGGTTGTTTGTACACATTGTTGCATTGATCTTGCTGATTTAATCACACTATTGCATTGTTCCTGGTTGTTCACACTGTTGCATTGATCTTGCTGATTTCATCACACTATTCCATTGTTCCTGGTTGTTCACACTGTTGCATTGGTCTTGCTGATTTCATCACACTGTTGCATTGTTCCTGGTTGTTTGTTCACATTGTTGCATTGATCTTGCTGATTTAATCACACTATTGCATTGGTCCTGGTTGTTTGTTCACACTGTTGCATTGATCTTGCTGATTTCATCACTATTGCATTGTTCCTGGTTGTTTTGTTCACACTGTTGCATTGTTCTTGGTCATTTGTTCACACTATGGCATAGATGTTATTCGTGTTTCACTGTTGCAGTCATTACATTTGGGTAATCTGCTGGCAGGTTGCCCTCGGCCTGATTAACTAAGTCTTGGGTCCTGCGTCAGTTGCTGTCCCTTCTTCCATGACGTCAGGTCGTCAGGGGTATAAAACATGCAGTCGACGCCATTACATCAGTCTTTCTTGCCATGCCCAAAGCAGAAGCAGTTCGCAAGTGTCCGGTCGACTCCTGAAATTTTCGAGTTTCAGAACCGAAGTCTTCAACTTAAAGCTAAGTACCCCGTTGGGGTAACTTTTTCTTGATCCTTACCGATGTCACTAAAAGTTAATAATTGCATTACTTGTGGGAAGCAAATACCTCATATAGATTTTCATTTGTACTGTATTCCTTCCCTAGGCCTTGATCACGACGTGCCTTGCTGTCGGTTTTGTGCTTTATTTAATCAGCGCACTATCCATCGTCGATACATTTTTGCCTCTAAATTTTTCGGTTCTCGGTTTAATTATCCAGAAATGTCTGTTAGCCATCCGACTTCCGGAATTCCAAAATAACGCAAAGAAAAAGACAGGCCATCGAGGTCCAAAACTGCCGACGACACTTCTCCTAAGCCAGTCGCCAGTTCGCCGGTACTCAGTGAGGTGCTTTTGCAGTCCCTGATACCCGCTACTTCTGACTCGCAGGCCTTTACTGAGACCCATTCGGAGTCCGGTATGCTGCGAGATGCTTCACTATGGAACCCGCGGATGTCTCTACCTTGGATGGGTCTGGAGCCACTGTGCAGGCACTGGCTTCTGAGGGTGTATTCAGGCCTACAGACTTGCATATTAAACCGACTCCACCTTCTATTCTAAGGCCTAAATCTCGATCTATGTCTACAAAACTGATGCCCAGGCCACATGTTCAGGCTCCCTATGCCTAAAAAACAAATTATCAAAATGGCTTAAGATCTTATTACTCTAATCGGGGGTAGTCAACCCCCCCCAAGAGGCCTTGGACTGAACTCTACTATGAATCTTCTGATCAAGACTCGTTTTCTTCTAATTCTTTCAATGACCTGAATTTGTCCATTCCTACTTAGGAGGATTCTGGTGCAGAGGATTCCATTTCCTCTGCGCCCCCCCCCCCCCGAGGATTTTTCTTTTGGGGAAACTTTACATACCTTAAGGGAGCAATTCCACTGGGAAAGTCAGGAATTTTCTGAATCTAAAAGGAGGCTTAGGGATTTCCTCCTCCTACCTCAGCATAAGCCTTTGGCTATACCTCCTGTACTAGACATTGTTGTGTTTTTGGAATCCAGTAAGGCTCCTGATTCTCTGCCTCTGGCTCCTAGTAAACCTGACAGATACTACAGGGTTCCTGAGCCCCACAAGTTGCTTTTCAAAAATCCTGTTGCAGACCCAGAAGCCATTTTTCAGGGTACCCAAGAGAATTAAGGCTTCTACTGCTAAAAATCCTACCCCTTCTGATAGAGACTCCAGGGCGCTGAATAGATGGGGTAAAAAGGTTAATACTTCTGCAACCTTGGCAATCAGGGCTTTAAACTGCCAATTTCATATGCTAAAATATCAGCAGCATATTATTGGACTGCTTAAACAGAAAATTATGTTGATTTTTGACTGTGGAAAATAAAGATTTACAGGATTTATTGCATTCAGCTGAACAAGTTGGGAAACGTACTTTGCAATGTGGTTTTGATTCTTTAGAGGCCTCTTGCAGGGCTGCTGTTAGTGGGTCTGTGCTTAGAAGGCATGCTTGGCTTACGGAGCAATCTCTGCCTGATCATGTTAAAGCAAAATTGTTGGATGCTCCTTTAAATCAGGACCGCCTCTTTGGCAATAAGGCTGAAGACGTTCTAAAAAAGATGGAAGATAAAGCTAAATCTATGCCATCTGTAAAAGATTTTTTAGAAGTGCAACCTCCAAGATTTAGTAGGCACTGGCTACTAAGAATTGGTCCTTTCCATCTCCTTGCAGATCCACTCAAGCCAAACCCAGGCACACCAAAAGCACCAGGTTTCAGTCCCAAGGGACTCAGAACTAAGCAATTTGGGGGCCTCCACTTCCAAATCTGGAAATAAGATACCCCCCTATGGTAAACAGTCTCAGTGACTTTCCTTTAAAATTACCAAGCACTTACCTCTCAGCCACCCGTTTGTGGGGAAAGATTGCTCTTCATGCAAAAAACTGGGAACTCATAACCCAGGACAAATGGGGTTTAAATATAGTTTCCCAGGGATACAGATTTCATTTCCACACGCTGCCAACTCCAAACAGGTGGCCAGACCTGCCCCCAAATCAGTGGGCAGAGGCTCAGAAACAAGTACTTTCCATACTAAACATGGGGGCTATTCAACCGGTACCAGAAGAGGAAAAGGGACAAAGTTTCTATTCCAGACTTTTTCTGGTACTTAGAAAAGACAAATCATGGCATCCAATTCTGGACCTGTCTACTCTAAACACCTTTCTGGACATTCCAAAATTCAAGATGCTGACTCTTCAGTTACTTCCTATGCTAGGCAAGGATGCCTGGTTGGCAACTCTAGATTTAAGAGGCTTACTTGCACATCCCAATCAGGGAATCTTGCAGAAGATGCCTACGCTTCAAAGCAGGCTGCATGCACTATCAGATCTCTGCACTGCCCTTTGGCTTATCTACTGCGCCCAGGGTATTCACAAAGTGCCTGGCTCCAGTAATTGCATTTTGCAGGCAAAGAAATATTCAGATATATTCATACCTGGACGATTGACTAATTCAGGCAGAAAACCAGGCCATACTTATAAGTCTGGCATTTGTAAAAAGGGTTCTAACTTGTCTAGGGTACACCATAAACGAAAAATCACAACTGGTACCCTCTCAACAGATTACATTCCTGGATGCAAGCTTGAATACAACTGACCAGATGGCTTTTAGCACTACAGAAAAGCAAATTCATTTGGTAACTTGCACTTAATTCAAACGAGTGGCCACAAAAACCCTGCTATATCTGCAAGACAAATACTGCAGGCCTTGGGGTTCATGGCCTCCTGCATTCTTCTAATTCCATATGCAAGACTGCATGTGAGGAGACCTCAGTGGTACTTAAAAAGTCTATAGAGTCAACATTGTCACAGCCTGGAAACAGTGATTCCTATCATACCTTGCCTATGCCTAGAGTTCCTATGGTGGCATAGGCCTGCCACCAAAGCAAGGTACTGCCATTCACACTACCCCCTATCACCCAAATCCTAACTGCAGACGCATCAGACTATGCATGGGGAGCTTACCTGGCAGGGAAGTGCATTCAGGGCAAATGGAGCCCAAATCAAATGCACCTACATATCAATCAAAAAGAAATGTTAGCTGTCTACAGTGCTCTGACAACCCTCAAGGACTACATACATCCAGGACAACTAATGGTAAAAATGGACAACACCACGGTTATGTGGTACATAAGCAAGCAGCGGGGTACACATTCCTACCCCCTCTGCAGACTAGCCATGACATTGTGGGACATTGCCTTGAGCTACCAAGTGCAACTACAAGCTCAATTCCTGCCAGGAAAACTGAATATACTGGCAGATGGACTAAGCAGAAATATCGTGGACCCACACGAGTGAAAACTGGAACCATGGATTTTCAACATGTTGACAAGCAAATGGGGGAGCCCAGACATGGATCCATTTGCCTCACCCGAGAACTACCATTTGGACAAATTTTGCACAAGAACTCCTCACAAAAAAAGCCTGGAAAGTGGATGCTCTGTCCTTCAGTTGGAAAAACCTATCAGTCTACGCCTTTCCCCCTCTGCCTCTGCTCTCCAAAGTTCTGCTAAAAGTCAAACAGGACAAACCAAAAATAATTTTGATTGCTCCAGACTGGTCACGCCAACACTAATACCCACTCCTGCACACTGTCACAAATTTCTCCATGGCACCTGCCTCAGTCACCTTGCTTACTGTCTCAACAGGAGAACCAAATTCTGCACCCTCAGCTCCCAACATTGAACCTTGCAGTTTGGCTAATCACTTAAATTCACCCTTAGCATCCCTCAGCAAACCTGTGATGGATGTCATCTTGAAGGCGAGAAGACCTAGTACTAGAAAATCTTATGCTGACAAATGGAAAAGATTCTGTGCCTGGAATCAATCTCAGGGGATGAGCACAGCAGCTCCCAATTTACCTCAGATTTTGCAATACTTAACTCAGATGCTTCACAAGGGTCTGTCTTTTTCCTCCATTAAAATCCACGCGTCAGCCATTTCTGCTCATTATAACACAGAACCTCCCCTCTTCTCTCATCCTCTGCTTAAGCAGTGCCTCAGAGGGGCCAAAAACTTGAGACCACCCAGGAGAGCGCCAACCCCTTCCTGGGACCTTAACTTTGTATTGGAGAAATTCACTCTACCTCCTTTCGAGCCAGCTGCTACTGCAGACTTAAAATTTCTTTCTTGGAAAACAGCCTTCCTTTTAGCAATCACTTCAACTAGAAGGATATCTGAATTACAGCCCCTTATGGCAGTGGAGCCTTTCATCATCTTTCATGCGGACAGGATGTCACTCAGGACCAATCCATCCTTCATGCCCAAGGTGGTATCCTGTGTGGCTCTTAATCAGTCCATTAATTTGCCAACTTTCTTTCCCAATCCACAGAACAAAGGGGGACAGATTCTGCATTCATTGGATGTGCACAGACAACTTAGATTTTACTTGGACAGAACTAAAACTCGAAGAAAATCTGAACTGCTGGTAGTATTTGCTGCAGGGGCAGAGGGAAAGGCTATTTCAAAACAAACCATTTCTAAATGGATAAGCCATTGCATTTATTTCTGCTATAAGCACCATGGAAAACCTATCCCCCAGGGGATCAGATCTCATTCCACCAGGGCTTGCATCTACTTCTGCAGCCTTTCTCAGAGGTGTTCCTACCAGGGATATTCTAGAAGCTGCTACCTTGGGTTCAGTTCATACTTTCACCAAGCATTATCATTTACCAATTTTCTCTAAATCCGGAGCTGGCTTTGCCACTGCTGTTTTGTAAGGCCTTCTAGCCGGTCCTAATGCTGCATAAATCCATTCTCCCAACCATAGCTTTGGGAATCTACCCAAATGTAATGACTGCAACAGTGAAACATGAACATAGTGCAGTTGTGTACAATTACCATAAATGTAGATGTGCGAGTGTATTCACTGTTGCAGTTCTGGTTTCCCTCCCTCCAGCCCCCTGTTTTTCTCTTAGTATACCTCTACTTTCTTTTACTATGCTTAAAAGCCTTTTTGGTGTATTTGCTTTTGGTTGGAGGTATATTTTTGTATTTTTAATTTTATTTTGCTCCCCATTTGTGGGGCAATTGGCATCTGGGGCAAGAAAAACTGATGTAATGGCGTTGACTGCATGTTTTATACCCCTGACGACCTGACGTCATGGAAGAAGGGACAGCAACCGATGCAAGACCCAAGACTTTGTTAATCAGGCCAACTGAGGGCAACCTGTCAGCAGATTAGCCAAATGTAATGACTTCAACAGTGAATACACTCGAACATCTACATTTATGGTAAGTGTACACAACTGTACATTCTTGATTTGATCATACTGTTGCATTGTTGGTGATTTGATAGCACTATTGCGTTATTTTTGGTGATGGCATGATAATGATAAAGGCTGGGTTCTCACCTGCCTCTGACACTTATTCTGATAGATTCATCATGTTTCTTCATCTAGACTACGGACGCAAGTCTCAATTCACTTGCACCTGTATGCACTTAGACTGTATCATGTGTGCATATCATGCAAGGGCTTGAGTGCATGTGTGTTGTGAATCCTGCCACCTGACAGGAAGCTGAGTGTGACCCTCTGCTTGCACACTCTGAGTGGTGCATCAGTGTATCTCACTGTGGATTACCCTAGTACTAGGATATTTAATTGTGTGGAGGTTTACTGTCTGAGCATTTGAACTGAGTCAGTGTGACTCTTGGATCCATGCTACATGGTGAGGGCTGTCTGTGTTTATCAGGTTGCTTAGGCTACTTAATTCTTAAGGTACATTTAGTAGGCATTTTTGGTTTAGGTAGGTTACGTTTAAGAGCCTCTGCATATGTAGGTCTGCATTTGTCTGAGCTGTCATTGGATTACTGACAACCTGGATGTTTTGTCATTGGGTTTGTGTGACAGCTTTGCCTCCAGTAACATATAACTACATCTGTCATACACGGTTTATGTATTGAGTAGTCTTCGGTAAATATGAGACTATTGCTACATTTCCACAGGATTCCTGTTTCAACCAAATTGGCTACAGAGGTTGCTAGTAAGTGCAAATCTATGGTTCCAGGTGCTTACGAACTTGTGCTAAAGGGGCAGGAGCAGCACGTATGAGTTGTAGTTTGATTAATGCCAATGAAGTTCAGAGTTGGTAGCTGAAGGTGCTTTCTGCTTGGCAGTTGAGTTGGTGCTCGTCTTAACACAGCTATGCACCACTAGGAATCTGATCATTTGCACCTTCTCTCACGAGAAGCAGAGAGTAGCATTAATCCCAAGCTGCTTCTTGAGTGGATGTTCTTCGTGTTTCACTGTTGCAGTCATTACATTTGGGTAATCTGCTGGCAGGTTGCCCTCAGTCGGCCTGAATTCCAAAGTCTTGGGTCCTGTGTCAGTTGCTGTCTCCTCTTCCACGACGTCAGGCAGTCAGGGGTATAAAACATGCAGCAGATGCCATTTTCTTTAGTTTTTCTTGCTGTGCAGTGCCCGAAGCAGAAGCATTTCGCAAGTGCCGGTCGGCCGACTACTGAAATATTCGAGTTTGAGTTTCAGAACCAAAGTCTTCACTAAAGCTAAGTACCCCGTTGAGGAAACATTTTTCTTGCTTTTTACTGATGTCAGAAAAAGTTAATAATTGTATTACTTGTGGGAAGCAAGTTACCTCATAAGGATTTCCATTTATACTGTATTCCTTGCCTAGGCCCTGATCACAATGTGCCTGGCTGTCTGTTTTGTGCTTGATTTAACCAACGCACTATTAAGCGTCGGTATATTTTTGCATCAAAGTATTTTGGAAACAGATTTAACTACCCAGAAATGTCGTCTAATAGCAATCCGACTACCGGAGTACATAAAAAACGCAAAGAAAAGGACAGAGAAAGGCAGTCGAGATCCAAAACCGACGATGAAGCTCTCCTTAGCCAGTCGCTGGTTTGCCGGTACTCAGTGAGGCGCTTTTGCAGCCCCTGATACCCACTACCTTCGAGTCACAGGCCTCTGCCGACACCCATGTGGGGTCCGGCATGCCGCAAGATACTAAAGGTATTGAACCGACGAATGTATCTCCCTCGGATCCAGAGCTGCTGAGCAGGCACTGGCTTCTGAGGGTGTATTCAGACCTCAGCATTTGTATATCTATACCTCCCTATGAGGATTCTGATGCTGAGGAGTCTATTCTATCTGCATCTCCTCCTGATTATTCATTTGGAGAAACCTTGCATACTTTGAGGGGGCATTTTCACTGGGAGAGTGAAGACTTCTCAAACAAAAAAGAGGCTCAGGGATTTCCTTCTCCCACAGCACAGGCCTTTAGCCATTCCCCCTGTTTTAGACATTGTGGATGATGTGTTTTCGGAGTCAAGTGTGTATCCCCTGACTCCTTACCTCCAGCTCCCAGTAAGCCTGACAGATATTACAGGGTCCCTGACTCGCATAAATTTTTATTTAGAAACCCTGCTGCTGATCCTGAAACTATTTCACAGGGTCCTAAGGTTGAGTTAAGGCCTCAACAGCAAAACATCCTACCCCCTCTGACAGAGATTCAAGGGCATTGGACAGATGGGGAAAAAAGGTTTCTACATCTGCAACTTTGGCAGTCTGGGCCTTAAACTGTCAATTTCATATGCTTAAATACCAACAACATGCTATGGGATTGCTGAAACACAAAATTATGTTTATTTCAAAATGTGCAGAAAATAAGGAATTGCAGGAATTATTACATGCAGCTGAACAAGTTGGAAAGCATACTTTGCAATGTGGTTTTGATTCCTTAGAGGCCTCCTGCAGGGCCGCACTTACTGGATCTGTGATTGGGAGGCATGCCTGGTTAAAGGAACAAAATTTACCTGATCATGTTAAAGCTAAATTGCTAGATGCACCGTTACAGCATGATTCACTGTTTGGTATTAAGGCAGAAGAGGTTTTAAAGAAAATGGAAGACAAAGATAAATGGAAGACAAAGATAAGTCTGTGCAAACTGTTGGACTTCTTACAAGTGCAGCCACCAAGAATCAGTAGACACTGGCCTACCAAAAATTGGTCCTTTCCTGTGTCAGAGCTCAAAGGGGCAAATCCAGATGCCCTAAGGGTTCCAGATACCAGGTGCAAGATTCATACAGGTCAAAGCAATGAAGCGCTTCCACCTCCAAATCTGGAGGAGATAAAGCGCAAATCTACAGCACTTTTTGCTCAAAATTGGCAGTTGTTAACCCAGATCAAGTGGATAATAAACATTGTATCATAGTGATACAGGTTCCATTTCCACACTCTGCCAATGGCAAATGGTTGGCCAGATCTGTCAAAAAATCAATGGGCAGAGGCACAGAAACAGGTTGCGTCCCTCATGGATATGGGGGCCATTCAGACAGTACCAGAACAGGAAAAAGGACAAGGTTTTTACTCGGGACTGTTCTTGGTACCCAGAAAGGACAAGGCGTGGCGGCCAATACTGGATTTATCTATTTTGAACACATACCTGGACATTCCAAAATTCAAAATGCTGACTTTGCAGCAGCTTCTGCCCATGCTGGGCAAGAATGCTTGGCTGGTGACTTTAGACCTAAGAGGCATACCTGCATGTCCCAATAAGACAATCATGCAGAAGATACCTCAGATTCAAGGCTGGCTTAATGCATTACCAATTCTCTGCACTGCCCTTTGGCTTATCTACTGCTCCCAGGGTCTTTACAAAAGTGCCTGGCAACAGTAATTGCATTTTGCAGACAAAGAAGTATACAAATATATTCTTACTTGGATGACTCTCATTCAAGCAGAGAACAAGGGCGTTCTTCTTCGACACCTGGCGTTTGTGAAAAGCCTTCTAACATGCCTAGGGTACACAATAAACGAAAATAAATCACAACTTGTACCCTCTCAAAAGATAACATTCTTGGGTGCAAGCTTGAATAGAACTGCCCAGATGGCTTACCTCATGCCAGACAAGCAAAGGTAACCGACTACTTATTTCAAACTGATGGCAACAAAAACCCAGTCTTCTGCAAGACAAATTCTGCAGGCTCCGGGTTTCATGGCATCCTGCAAGCTACTGATTCCATATGCAAGAATGCATATGAGGAAACTTCAATGGTACCTAAAAAGTTTATGGAGTCAACATTCTCACAGTCTAGAAACAATGTTTCCTCTCATTCCCTGCCTGCAACAGGAGTTTCTATGGTGGGCGAAGGCATGTCACCATAACATTGGATGGCCATTCACTCTACCCCCTGCCAGCCAAACAATAACAACAGACGCATCAGATTATGCTTGTGGGGGCCCACATGGCAGGAAGATGCATTCAGGGCATATGGACACCAAAACAAATGCATCTGCATATCGACCAGAAAGAGCTGCTAGCTGTTTAAAATGCCTTAACAGCCTTCCAGGACTTACTTCATCCAGGACAACTACTGATAAAGACGGACAACACCACAGTCATGTGGTATATAAACAAGCAAGGGGGCACACACTCATACCCCCTCTGCAGATTAGCCATGGCACTGTGGAACACAGCTTTGACCTACCAAATACATCTTCAAGCTCAATTCCTGCCAGGAAAACAAAACACTCTGGCAGACTATTTAAGCAGAAACCTTATGGACCCTCACGAGTGGAAACTAAATCCACAATTCTTCAGCATGATAGCAGAGAAATGGGGGGCCCAGACATAGATCTAGTTTGCCTCTCCTCAAAATGGTCAATTGAAAAGATTCTGCACAAGGACTTATCACAGACAAGCATAGAAAGTGGATGCCCTATCCTTCAGTTGGAAAAACCTTTCAGTTTATGCCTTTCCTCCTCTGCCTCTTCTCCCCAAGGTCCTCCTAAAAGTCAGGCAAGAGAAACCAAAGATACTAGTTGCCCCAGACTGGTCCTGCCAATACTGGTACCCAATCCTAAGGAACTTGTCTCAGTACCCAGCTTGGATCTTGCCTCAAAGACCACAACTACGGTCCCAGCAAAGCAATCAGATCCTGCACAATCAACTACAGACTCTGAACCTGGCAGTATGGCTGATCATGTAGTCATACAAACAACACCTCTCAGTAAAGCTGTGATGGATGTCATTTTGGAAGCCAGAAGGCCTAGTACTAGAAAATCTTATGCTGACAAATGGAAGAGATTCTGTGCTTGGAATCAAGCACAAGGAACTGATACAGCAAAACCAAATATTCCTCAGATATTGCAGTACTTAACTGAGATGCTTGACAAAGGCCTATCTTTCTCATCAATTAAAATCCATGCCTCTGCCATTTCGGCTCATTACAATGCAGAGCCACCAGTCTTTTCTCATCCTTTACTAAAGCAGTATCTTAGAGGAGCCAAAGATTTAAGGCCTCCTAGAAGATCACCATTGCCTGCATGGGACCTCAATTATGTGTTGGAAAAGCTCACCCTGCCTCCATTTGAACCAGCTGCTACCACTGTTATAAAGTTCTTATGGAAAACAGCTCTGCTACTAGCAATTACTTCATCAAGAAGAGTTTCAGAGCTACAGGCCCTCATGGCTGTAGAGCCTTTTATCATATTTTACCCAGACAGGGTATCTGAGGACAAATCCTATATTTATGCCTAAGGTGGATTCCAGTGTGGCTCTTAACCAAACAATTCATCTGCCAACCTTTTATCCAAATCCACAGAACAAGGGGGAGAGAATTCTGCATTCCTTGGACGCACACAGACAACTAAGATTCTACTAAAGCAGGACTAAGGCTCTAAGAAAAATTGAGCAATTACTAGTGACATATGCTGCAGGATCAGAGGGCAAGGCTATTTCAAAGCAGACAGTTTCAAAGTGGATAAGCCACTGCATCCGTTTCTGCTACTTAACACCATGGTAAACCTGTACCCAAGGGCATTAGGCCTCATTCCACCAGAGGTGCATCTACTTCAGCAGCCTTTCTAAGGGGAGTACCAACCAAAGACATTCTAGAGGCTGCTACTTGGAGTTCTGTTCACACCTTTACAAAGCATGATCATTTGCCTCTTTACTCTAAATCTAGAGTAGTCTTTGCCACTGCAGTCCCCCCCCCCCAACCATAGCTTTGGGATTCTACCCAAATGTAATGACTGCAACAGTGAAACATGAACACGGTACAGTTGTGCACACTTACCATAAATGTAGATGTTCGAGTGTATTCACTGTTGCAGTCCAGGTTACCCACCCGCCATCCCCCTGTCATTCTGGAGTTTCTTTCCTTCTCTACCCTCTACAAGCTATGTGGTGTATTTGCTTGTAGATGAAGGTAAAGTTTATATTGATGCATGTATGTGTGTGTGTGTGTATATATATATATATATATCTATATATTTTTTTTTTGCTACCTTTTTGGGGGCACCTGACATCAGGGGCAAGAAAAACCAAAGAAAATGGCGTCGGCTGCATGTTTTATACCCCCTGACGACCTGAAGTCCTGGAAGAGGAGACTGCAACTGACGCAGGACCAAAGACTTTGGAATTCAGGCCGACTGAGGGCAGCCTGCCAGCAGATTCCCCAAATGTAATGACTGCAACAGTGAATACACACACTAACATCTACATTTATGATAAGTGTACACAACTGTACTTTTTAACCCAGATGTTGGGTTCAGTACACATAATGCAACTGAAAGCCAAGCTGTACAAAGGCCAGCCAGACCAATCTGTGATGTTCCCATACACATTGCCCTATTAAAAACTAGCAGGAATCGATGTCCCTCTGATGTTCGTGTTACCCTGCTGCAGTCATCACAGTTGGGTTATCCTGCCATCAGGTGGTCCCGCAGTCGGCCCGAATTCCAAAATCTTGGTCCGGCATCTGTTCCTGTCGCTTATTCCCTGACGTCAGTGCGTCAGGGGTATATGAGGCATCCAACGCCATTTTCTTCAGTCTTTCTTGCCGCGCGATGCCAGAAGCAGCTCGCATGTGCCGGTCGGCCGACGCCTAATATATTTTCGATTTGAATTTCAGTCTGAATTCTTCAATAAAGCTAAATACCCCGTTGGGGAACATTTTCTTGCCTCTGTCCGATGTCAGAAAAAGTTAACAATTGCATTTCTTGTGGGAAGCAAATACCTCATAAGTACTTCCATTCCTATTGCATTCCGTGCCTAGGCCCAGACCACAACGTCACAGGTTGTTGGTTTTGTGCTAGGTTTAATAAACGCACTATCAAACGCCGTTTTGACTTCGCACGGCATTACTTTGGTAGGAAATTCAATTATATCATGCCGTTGGAGCAGCCGACGACCGCAATTCATAAAAAACGCAAGGATAAGGACAGGCAGCCTAGGAATAAGCCAGACCCCGAGGCCTCAGCTGGGCCTGTCACCGGTTCTCCGGTTTTCAGTGAGGCACCTACACAGCCCCTAATGACTGCAGAGCTGGAACCCCAGACAGCTGCCGACTCCCAGGCGGAGTCTACTAGGCCGACGCAGCCATCTACCAACACCGGTGCAGAGGAAACACCTTCGGTTGCAGAAGGTGTCTTCAGACCGACTCCACTCGCCATTAAATCTTATGCTAAACTTAAAACTCCTTTAATACCTAAGAAAACTGTTCCATCAGTCTACAGGTCAAGGCCCCATGCCTAAGAAACAGGTGCTTAAGATGGCTGAAGATTTAATTACCCTTATCAGGGGTTCCCATCCCCCTCCTGATAAAAGACCAAGACAAGAGGAGGATTATGCATCCTCTGACCAGGTTTCTCTCTCCTGGGATTCTTCTGAGGAGCAGGATTACACTTTTCCACCTTATGAGGATTCTGATGCTGAAGACTCTATTCCCTCAGCATCTCCCCCCTGAAGACTACTCCTTTGGGGATACATTACATACCATGAGGGAACATTTCCACTGGGAAGGCCAGGATTACTCAGATTCTAAGAAAAGGCTCAGAGTTCCTTCTATTACCCCAGCACATACCTCTTGCTATTCCTCCTGTTTTAGATATTGTGGATGATGTCTACTTGGAGTCTAGTTTAAATCCAGACCGTCTACCTCCTGCTCCAGCCAAACCAGACAGATACTACAGAGTACCTGACTCTCACAAATTCCTTTATAAAAGCCCTGTAGCTGAACCAGAAACCATATCCCAGGGTCCTAAGGGAGCAAAGGATTCTATGGCTAAAAATCCTGTGCCCTTTGAAAGAGATTCCAGAGCCCTACATAGACGGGGAAAGAAAATATACACCTCTGCAACTCTGGCTATGAGAGCATTAAATTGCCAATTTCTCATGTTGAAATATCAACAATTCCTGATGTCTCAGTTAAAACAAAAAATGAGCACACACACTCAGAACAGCCTGAGTTCAAGGAAATGCAGGATCTGTTGCATGCAGCTGAACAGGTGGGCAAGCATACTTTAAAATGCAGATTTGATTCACTGGAAGCTTCCTGTAGAGCAGCTGTTACTGGCTCAGTCATTCGTAGACATGCTTGGTTAAAAGAGCAAACCCTCCCTGACCATGTTAAAGCAAAATTATTAGATGCACCTTTACAACAGGATGTATTATTTGGTGTCAAAGCAGAAGAGGTTTTAAAGAAAATGGAGGATAAGGCTAAATCTATGCAAACGGTCAAGGATTTCTTGCAGGTACAACCCCCTCGCTTCAGCAGAAATTGGCCAACAAAAAATTGGTCCTTTCCAGCTTCAGACAGATCACAGAGGGGCAAATAGACGCCCAAGGGGCAGAGGTCAGTCACAGGGTCCTTACAAACCTCGCCAATGGGGTTCTGCTACCCAGAAAGGAGGAGAAGACAAGGCCCCAAGCTAGCAGAAGGCAGACGCAATGACTCTATCCTCAAACTACCAAGTAAATCTCTCCAGGCAACACCCTTGTGAGGAAAACTAACATTTTTTGCAGACAACTGGCACATCATCACAAAAGACAAATGGGTTCTAAACATTGTCTCTCAAGGATACAGATTCCACTTTCATACCTTACCAAGGATCAAAGGAATGCCAAACCTGCCACCAAATCAATGGGCAGAGGCACAAAAACAAATTACAGCTCTCATGAACATGAGAGCCATTCAGCAGGTACCTACACAGGAGCAGGGACAAGGATTTTACTCAAGACTCTTCCTAGTTCCGAGAAAGGACAAAGCATGGAGACCCATTCTGGATCTTTCAATTTTGAACATCTATCTGCAAGTACCAAAATTCAAGATGCTAGCACTACAGCAGCTTCTTCCCATTCTGGGCAAGAAGGCTTGGCTGGTCACTTTGGACCTCAAGGAGGCATACCTGCATGTCCCTATCAGACAAAATTGCAGAAGATACCTCCGCTTCATTGCAGGTTCAACGCATTATCAATTCTCTGCACTGCTCTTTGGCTTATCTACTGCGCCCAGGGTCTTCACAAAATGCCTGGCACCAGTAATTGCATACTGCAGACAAAGAGGAATTCAAATATACCCATACCTGGACAACTCTTATTCAAGCAGAAAGCAAGGACATTCTTCTACAGCATCTGGCATTTGTCAAACACCTTCTAAGTTGCCTAGGGTACACAGTAAATGAAAAGAAATCAAAACTAGTGCCCTCACAAAACATAACATTCCTGGGTGACAGCTTGAATACAACAGCCCAGATGGCTTATCTCACGGTAGACAAACGACGACAACTGTTTCAATATTTCAAAATAATGGCAACAAAGACCCAACTCCCTGCAAGAAAAATTCTGTAGGCCTTGGGATTCATGGCTTCTTGCATTCTACTACCATTTGCAAAACTGCATATGAGGAAATTACAATGGTACCTGAAAAGTGTATGGACTCAGCACAGCCACAGCTTGGAAACAATGATTCCACTCATTCCCTGCCTTCAACAGGAGTTTCTATGGTGGGCCCAGGCATGTCACCTCAACAAGGGTCAGCCTTTCACCTTACCCACAGCCAGGCAAACTATGACAACAGATGCATCAGACTATGCCTGGGGAGCACACATGGCGGGACAGTGCATTCAGGGCAAAAGGACTACAGATCAGAGACACCTGCATATCAATCAAAAAGAAATGCTAGCAGTGCAGAATGCCCTAACAGCTTTCAAGGACCTTCTACACCCAGGACAACTAATAATAAAGACAGACAATACCACAGTAATGTGGTACATAAACAAGCAAGGGGGCACACATTCCTACCCTCTATGCAGGCAAGCAATGACCTTGTGGAACCCTGCACTGTCTTACCAGGTTCAATTACAAGCACAATTCCTGCCAGAAAAGAAAAACACATTGGCAGACGCCCTAAGCAGAAACATCATGGATCCACACAAATGGAAACTAGATCCACAAGTATTTGCAGTGATAGCTCAAAAATGGGGACGCCCAGACATAGATCTGTTTGCAAGCCCCCACAACCACCAACTTCAAAAATTTTGCACAAGGACCTTCCATCCACTAGCTTGGAAAGTGGACCCTCTCATTCAGTTGGAAAACATTGACAGTGTATGCCTTCCCTCCACTGCCTCTTCTAGCAAAGGTACTGCTGAAAGTCAGATTAGAGATGCCACAAATGATTCTCTTTGCACCAGATTGGCCACGCCAACATTGGTATCCAATTTTAAGGACCATGGCCCAGGGCCCACCATGGATTTTGCCACAAATTCCACACCTGCTCAACCAGCGAGACAATCTGATTCTACACAGCCAGCTCAAGACTTTAAACCTGGCTGCATGGCAAATTACCTAAACAACCAGCCAACACCTTTATCCAAAGCTGTTATGGATGTCATTCCTGAGGCCAGGAGGCCCAGCACCAGGAAAACCTATTCAGACAAATGGAAAAGATTTTGCTCCTGGAACCAGGCTAAAGGCCTAAATCCCCTGCAGCCGAACATTCCTCAGATTCTACAATATTTAACTGAGATGTTACACAAAGGACTTTCCTTTTCATCTATTAAGAAGCTCTATTCTATATTAAGAAGAATATATGTATTAAGAAGATCTATTCAAAAAGCTAATAAAACAGGACACATCACAATACTACCAGTCTGCCCTAGTCTCCTCACAACACAGCCCCAAACAATTCTGGTCCTCCATAAACTCCATCCTCCACCCAGGTAAAGTCAGTACCCCTCCTCCTAACATCCCTCACTCCTCAGAAAATATTGCTACCTCATTCAACACACACTTCACCCAAACCATACTATCACTAGCTAAACAACACAACCCCCCTCCCCTCCAACCCACACATTCAACTAGTAATCTCCCCACTGCCTTCTCTTTTTCTCCTGTACCTACCTCCAACATAAAAAAACTCTTAACTAAACTTAAACCTACCAAATTAGCAGCAGACAGCCTCCCATGTGAACACCTACAAATCGCAGCTGATGCTGTGGCCTACCCAGTATCCATCTTGATTAACCGATCTCTGTCAGAAAGTTACGTTCCCACACTGTGGAAAGTATCACATATAATTCCCCTCCACAAAGGCGGACCCTCCACAGAACTAACCAATTACCACCCCATAGCTTTTTTATCTCCACTCTCCAAAATACTAGAGAGATGCATACACTCTCAGGTCTCAGACTACCTCCTTTCCAGTACTCAGCATGGTTTCCGACAAAACCGTAGCACCACCACTGCCTTACTCTCCTTTACTAACACTATCCTTCAGCATAAAAACAATGTCTCTCTCTCCTCTGTTACTTTCCTAGACCCTTCTAAAGCATTTGACATGGCCCCACACAAACAACTTATCTCTGTCCTCAGTAACCTATCCTTCTCACAATCGGTCACCAACTGGTTTCAGAGTTACCTGTCTGACCGCCAACAATCCGTTGTATGGCAGAATGACATATCCCCCCAACTACCTGTCTCCATAGGGGTTCCCCAAGGATCCATCCTTGGAACCCTACTCTTTTCTGTTTACACCAGTAATCTAGCCTCTGCCACCAAACATGGCACGCTCATACAATATGCAGATGACTCGACCATCATCTGCTCAGCCCAGTCCCTACCAAAACTGCAGAAAGTCACACAGGAAGCCTTTTCCTCTGTTGAAACATGGTTATCCGATGCCCGATTAATATTCAACCCAAACAAAACTAAACTACTCATCTTCCAACCCACCAAACATACTCAAAACAACTCTCGCTTTAACATCACGGCAAAAGACAACACAACTATATACCCAACTGAACACACCAAATTGCTAGGAGTGGAAATAGACAATATACTAAAATTTGACATTCACATATCCATGACTATACAAAAAGTCCACAAAAAACTAGGAGCGTTATACAGAAATAAGCAATTTCTCACCAAAGCAGTAAAGATCTCAGTAGCAAATTCCCACCTTATCTCCACCCTACTTTGCCTCTCCAATATATACCAACCTAAGGCAATGTGATCTAAACAAGCTAGAGACCTGCTACAACAAAATCGTCAAATTCGCCACAGGGGCATCCTACCATAGTCTCCACTGTCTCTCACTTGCTGAACTGGGCTGGCTTGAACTCCCTCACCTCCTTCAGTGGTATCAACTCTCACTCGCCCACAAACTAGTAAACCATCCATTAAATGTCCCATCCCTCCAGAATCTACTCCAACCCTATCGCACCACCAGACCACTAAGATCCAGCAGCAAAAATCACTTACAGATCACTAAAGCCAATAACTCTGCTGGTGAAGCACTATTCTCTTGCGCCATAGCCAAATTATGGAACTCACTCCCACCCACAATTACCTCCATACCATCATGCACCCACTTCAAAACTTTACTAAAAGCGCAACTAAAATCATGCTGGCTATGCCCTTGCAACTCCCACTCTAATATCATCCACCCCATCCAACTACTTCCTTTCTTTCCACTCCACTAACTACCTTGATTATAGCAAGCTCAGATGCTCATAAGCCAGTACTTATTGTACAGCACGAACTTCTTCTTCTTGTAACATTTGTTAATGTCTGGTATGCACTTTACAAATAAAGATTCTAGTTGTCTACTGATGTACAATGTTCTTCATCTGTAAATATGTTGTAAGTAATTGCTATGTAAATTGTTATTCACTATGTAATCCAATGTATATACTGTCTGTTTATTTTAACTGTGGAGCTTTTCTCCCCGGGCCTCCGCTGAAAATGGACCTACGTCCAATCGGACACTCCCAGTCAAAAAATTTAAATAAATAAATTAAAAATAAGATCCACGCCTCAGCAATTTCAGCTCATTACAGCACGGATCCTCCTATATTTTCACATCCACTCCTAAGACAGTACCTCAGAGGGGCTAAGAACTTAAGACCGCCAAGGAGAGCTCCAACACCTACTTGGGATCTCAACTTTGATCTGGAAAAGCTTACACTGCCGTCCTTTGAACCAGCTTTTTCAGCTGATTTAAAATGTCTTTCATGGAAAACTGCCCTACTACTAGCAATAACCTCAGCTAGAAGGGTCTCAGAGCTACAGGCACTAATGGCAGTGGAACCTTTCCTCATTTTTCATCAAGACAGAGTCTCTCTACGAACTAATCCTTCTTTATGCCAAAGGTGGTATCCAGTGTGGCCCTAAACCAAACCATTCACTTGCCCACCTTCTTCCCAAATCCCCAGAACAAAGGAGAAAGACTCCTGCACTCTTTGGACATTCACAGGCAATTACGTTACTACTTGGATAAAACTAAGGTTTTTCAGAAAAACTGACCAGCTCTTTGTAGCCTATGCTACAGGATCACAAGGAAAAGCTATCTCAAAACAGACCATTTCAAAATGGATAGGGCATTGCATACGTTTCTGCTACACACATCATGGGAAACCAGTACCTGCTAACATTAGGTCCCACTCCACCAGGGCTACAGCTGCATCAGCAGCCTTTCTCAGGGGAGTGCCAACCAAGGATATTCTGTAATATGCTACTTGGAGTTCAGTGCACACCTTCACCAAACACCATCACTTACCTCTTTACTCTAAGACTAGAGCTGGTTTTGCCACTGCAGTTTTGCAGGGCCTACTAGCCTCTTCTAACCCTGTTTGACTCCACCTCCCCTCCTTAGCTTTGGGATTCAATCCAAGTGTGATGACTGCAACAGGGTAACACGAACATAGTACAGTTTTGTACCTACCATAAATGTAGATGTTAGAGTGTTCACCCTGCTGCAGTCCAGGTTACCCTCCCTCCATCCCCTCTGAACTAGCTGAACTTGTCGCTACCACTTTATCCTATACTACTTCTGAAGTGTATTTGCTTGTACCTAAGGGTTTTGTTTTATTTTTATAAAGCCATATGTGTATATATCTATATATATATCTATATATATATATATATATATATATATATATATATATATATATATATATATACACACACACACACACACACACATACATATATCTTTTGCCTACCTTTTGGGGGCACCTGACATCTGGGGCAAGAAGAACTGAAGAAAATGGCATTGGATGCCTCTTGTATACCCCTGATGCACTGACGTCAGGGAAGAAGCGACAGCAACCGATGCCGGACCAAGACTTTGGAATTCGTGCCAACTGCGGGACTGCCTGACGGCAGGATAACCCAAGTATGATGACTGCAGCAGGGTGAACACTCTAACATCTACATTTATGGTAGGTACAAAATTGTACTTTCTTACACCAGGGACATTGCAGTAGCAGTAATTGCAGGCTGGCCCCCAGGAAGCAATTTTCAGGTTTTCCAGCGACTGACAAAACCTCTGAGGGCTAAGAAATCTCTGTGTGCTTTTTTCATCAGAAGCAAAAGAAAAGCACAAATTCAAAGCTTATTCCTGAGAAGCAGTTCCTTGGATCTCCACTGATTTAGTCGATTCTCAGATGTTAACGGTTTTAAAAGTGAGATGAGAAAATGGTTTAATACTCTGAATATTGCAGTGTTCCCTAAATAAGTGAAATGAAATGAAAGAGATGCTAACTTAAGCTTTAAGAGAGTAAAGGGAAGGCCTTCTCAGTTTGATCTTTATGTGCCCAGTAGAATGTGCAAATGTGATGAGCCTTGGAGGTGCTTCTAACCTCAAACTTACAGTAGGAGTGGGCAGCTGAAAAGTAACCAATGATAAAAGCACAACAGGAACATGGTGAGTGGTAAAGATGCAGTGTAGTCACACCACAGCAGTAGTCTCACACCAGTGCAGTCGCTCCACTTGCAGCGGTCCCGCTCCACTTGCAGCGGTCCCGCTCCACTTGCAGCGGTCTCGCTCCACTTGCAGCGGTCTCGCTCCACTTGCAGCGGTCTCGCTCCACTTGCAGCGGTCTCGCTCCACTTGCAGCGGTCCCGCTCCACTTGCAGCCGCACCGCTCCACTTGCAGCCGCACCACAGCAGCGGTCCCACTCCACTTGCAGCCGCACCGCGGCAGCGGTCCCGCTCCACTTACTTGCAGCCGCACCGCTCCACTTGCAGCCGCACCGCTCCACTTGCAGCCGCACCGCTCCACTTGCAGCCGCACCGCTCCACTTGCAGCCGCACCGCTCCACTTGCAGCCGCACCGCGGCAGCGGTCCCGCTCCACTTACTTGCAGCCGCACCGCGGCAGCGGTCCCGCTCCACTTACTTGCAGCCGCACCGCGGCAGCGGTCCCGCTCCACTTACTTGCAGCCGCGGCAGCGGTCCCGCTCCACTTACTTGCAGCCGCGGCAGCGGTCCCGCTCCACTTACTTGCAGCCGCGGCAGCGGTCCCGCTCCACTTACTTGCAGCCGCACCGCGGCAGCGGTCCCGCTCCACTTACTTGCAGCCGCACACCAGCAGTAGCCTCATAGCAGCAGTAGCTTCTCACAAGCATGGTTGTACACCAGCAGTAGCCTCACACCAGCGCGGTAGCGCACCAGCAGTAGCCTCACACCAGCGCGGTAGCGCACCAGCAGTAGCCTCACAGCACTTGCACTTAAGTACCTTAAGGGTTATTGTGGGTAGCACACATTTAGTAAGGGATGCGTGTGTGTGCGGATTAGGGTTTAAAAAGGGTTATTGTGGTTAGCACCCATTTAGTAAGGGGTGAGTTTGTGTGTGGATTAGGGTTAAAGGCTACGGAAGGGGATACATTGAATTGTGGATGTATGTGGAGTATGTGTTTGGGTGTCTATTACAAGATGTATGATCAGGGTTAGAATTATGGTTCACACCACCTTTCTAGTGTATGGTAACCATAATCATAACCACAATCCAACACTTAATCTTAGGAAAAACTTTTTCAGTAACACTACTACTCAGACAGAAAATATAGCATAGTGGCATAGTTTTGGTTAACCGATCAAAAAGGAAACAAGTTTTCCTTTTGCGATCATTGCAGATTGAATTTGTCGACTTTTTCAAAAGTCTTTTTCAATGTACCAGCATTGATCATGTGATTTGAGGCTTGTGTGTTGAAATTTCAACATATACTGTATATCTTGTACTTCTCAGGATAAGGTGCACTACTGGGTGTTATCTGCTACCTAAAGCACTGGTGAAGTTTACCTCCCATGTAAACATCCATTGCTTTTTGAAAGCTGACAATACCTTGCTTGCTTTTACTGCCATGAGCTGCCATTACATTCATTAATAACTCTTAAAGAAAAATGTTTTCCTCCTTGATGTTTTAAGGAGTTTAACCACCAAGATCTGATGTTATCTAGTCACCATTCCTCATGTTAGGCTCTTTGATCCAGTATCAGATCTGAGCCGGCATACTCTGAACACAGCTTAGCTCAAGCTCCTCCCCTCCCATAATGCGTTGCTGCCCTACACTCCCTCAGATCTCGTTTGCCGCTCAGACGCGGATTGCACAGCTGCTATTAGTGTAAGTGTCTTTTGAAAGGTTTCTTATATTGTAATTTTTCTGGGTTGTAGTGTTAGGTAGATGTTCTTCGTGTTTCACTGTTGCAGTCGTTACATTTGGGTAATCTGCTGGCAGGTTGCCCTCAGTCGGCCTTATTAACAGAGTCTTGGGTCCTGTGTCAGTTGCTGTCCCTTCTTCCATGACATCAGGTCATCAGGGGTATAAAGCATGCAGCCAATGCCATTGCATCGGTCTTTCTTGCCATGCAGTGCCCGAAGCAGAAGCAGTTGGCAAGTGCCGGTCGGCTGACTCCTGAAGTTTTCGTTTGAGTTTCAGAACCGAAGTCTTTAACTTAAAGCTAAGTACCCCGTTGGGGAAACTTTTTCTTGCTCCTTACCGATGTCAGTAAAAGTTAATAATTGCATTACTTGTGGAAAGCAAGTACCTCATAAAGATTTTCATTCATACTGTATTCTTGCCTAGGCCCTGACCACGACGTACCTTGCTGTCGGTTTTGTGCTTTATTTAATCAGTGCACTATCCGTCACCAGTATATTTTTGCCTCTAAATATTTCGCTTCTTGGTTTAATTATCCAGAAATGTCGTCTGTTAGCCATCCGACTACCGGGATTCCGGAAAAATGCAAAGATAAAGACAGACAAGCTGCCAAGGTCCAAAACTGCCGACTGAGCTTCTCCTAAGCCAGTCGCCAGTTCGCCGGTTCTCAGGCGCTTTTGCAGCCCCTGATACCTGCTACTTCTGATTCATAGGCCTCTACTGAGACCCATTCGGAGTCCGGTATGCCATAAGATACTTCAACTATGGAACCCATAGATGTCTTTACCTTGGATGAGTCTGGAGCCGCTGTGCAGGCACTGGCTTCTGTGGGTGTATTCAGGCCTACAGACTTGCATATTAAATCGACACCGCCTTCATTACTAACACCTAAATCTCGAACCATGTCTAAAAAACTGATGCCCAGGCCACATGCTCAGGCCCCTATGCCCAAAAAAATTATAAAAATGGCTGAAGATCTAATTACTCTAATCTGGGGTAGTCAACTCCCTCCCTCTAAGAGGCCTAGGGCTGAGGTTGATTAAGAATCTTCTGATCAGGATTCTGTTTCTTCTGACTATTATGATGACCTGGATTTGTCCATAGCTACTTATGAGGAATTTCGATGCGGAGGATTCCATTCCCTCTGCTTCCCCTCCTGAGGAGTTTTCTTTTGGGGAAACTTTACATACTTTAAGGGAGCATTTCCACTGGGAAAACCTGGAATTTTCTGATTAAGAAAAGAGGCTTAGGGATTTCTTTCTGCCTCGGCATAGGCCTTTGGCTGTACCTCCTGTTCTAGACATTGTTGATGTGTTCTCGGAATCCAGTTTGGCCCCTGATTCCCTGCCTCCGGCTCCTACTAAGCCTGACAGAGAATACTACAGGGTTACTGAGTCCCACAAGTTTCTTTTCAAAAATCCTGTTGCAGAACCAGAGACTATTTCTCAGAGGCCCAAGGGCATTAAGGCTTCTACTGCAAAAAAATCCTACCCCTTCTGATAGACTCCAGGGTGCTGGATAGATGGGGTAAAAAGGTTTATACTTCTGCAACCTTGGCAGTCAGAGCTTTAAACTGCCAATTTCATATGTTAAAATATCAACAGCATGTTATTGGACGGCTTAAACAGAAAATGATGTTGATTCCCTGACTGTGGAAAATAAAGATTTACAGGATTTAATGCATTCTGCTCAACAAGTTGGAAAACTTACTTTGCAATGTGGTTTTGATTCTTTAGAGGCCTCTTGCAGGGCTGCTGTTACCGGGTCTGTGCTTAGCAGGCATGCTTGGCTTAAGGAGCAGTCTTTGATCATGTTAAAGCAAAATTGTTGGATGCTCCTTTAAATCAGGACTGCCTCTTTGGCAACAAGGCTGAAGAAGTTCTTAAAAAGATGGAAGATAAGGCTAAATCTATGCAAACCGTTAAAGATTTTTTACAAGTGCAACCTCCTGGATTCAGTAGGCACTGGCCTACTAAGAATTGGTCCTTTCCAGTCCCTTCCAGGTCCTCTCAAGCCAAACCCAGACACAGCAAAAACCCCAGGTTTCAGTTCCGGGGGACTCTCAGAACTAAGCAGTGGGGGACCTCCACTTCCAAATCTGGAAATAAGACACCCCCCTAAGGTTAACAGTCTCAATGACTTCCTTTTAAAATTCCCAAGCACTTATCTTTTGACCGCCCCTTTGGGGGGGGAGAGAGTGCTCTTCATGCAAAGAACTGGGAACTCATAACCCAGGACAAATGGGTTTTAAATATCGTGTCCCAGGAATGCAGATTTAATTTCCACACATTGCCAACACCAAACGGGTGGCCCGACCTGCCCGCAAATCAGTGAGCAGAGGCTCAAAAACAGGTACTTTCCCTCTTAAGAATGGGGGCTATTCATCTGGTACCAGAAGAGGAAAAGGGACAAGGTTTTTACTCCAGGCTTTTTCTGGTACCCAGAAAAGACAAATCCAGTCCTGGACCTGTGTACACTAAACATCTTTCTGGAGATTGCAAAATTCAAGATGCTGACTCTTCACCAGTTACTTCCTATGCTAGGCAAAGACGCCTGGTTGGCAACTCTAGATTTAAAAGCAGCATACCTGTACATCCCTATCAGGGAGTCTTGCAGAAGATACCTATGCTTCAAAGCAGGCTACACGCACTGTCAGTTCTCTGCACTGCCCTTTGGCTTGTCTACTGCTCCCAGGGTATTCACAAAGTGCCTGGCTTCAGTTATTGCATTTTGCAGGCAAATATTCAAATATATCCATACCTGGACAATTGTCTAATTCAGGCAGAAAACCAGGGCATACTTTTAAATCATCTGGCGTTTGTGAAAAGGATTCTAACTTGTCTGGGTACACCATAAACGAAAAGAAATCACAACAGGTACCCTCTCAAAAAATTACATTCCTGGGTGCAATCTTGAATACAACTGCCCAGATGGCTTTCCTCACACCAGAAAAGCAAATTCATTTGGTAACTTACTTCAAACAAGTGGCCACAAAAACCCTATCTGCATGACAAATGCTGCAAGCCTTTGGGTTCATGGCCTCCTGCATTCTTCTAATTCCATATGCAAGACTGCAAATGAGGAAACTACAGTGGTATTTAAAAAGTCTATGGAGTCAACATTATCACAGTCTGGAAACAATGATTCCTATCATACTTTGCCTGCAACTAGAGTTCCTATGGTGGGCAGAGGCCTGCCACCAAATCAAGGGACTGCCATTCACACCACCCCCTGCCGCCCAAACCCTAACTACAGACACAGCAGACTATGCTCACCTGGCAGTGAAGTGCATTCAGGGCAAATGGATCCCAAATCAAATGCACCTACATATCAATCAAAAAGAAAGGTTAGCTGTACAGAATGCTCTGACAGCCTTCAAGGACTACCTCCATCCAGGACAACTAATGGTAAAGACGGACAACACCACAGTTATGTGGTACATAAACAAGTGGGGGGGGGGTACCCATTCCTACCTCCTCTGCAGACTAGCCATGGCATTGTGGAACACTGCCTTGACCTATCAAGTACAACTACAAGCTCAATTCCTGCCAGGAAAGTTGAATATTTTGGCAGGCGAACTATGCAGAAATCTCCTGGACCTACAGGAATGGAAACTGGAACCACGGATTTTCAACATGTTGACACGCAAATGGGGGAGCCCAGACATAGATCTTTTTGCCTCACCTCAGAACTACCAGTTGGACAAATTTTGCACAAGAACTCTTCACAAAAAAACCTGGAAAATGGATGCTCTGTCCTTCAGCTGGGAAAGCCTATCAGTCTATGCCTTTCCCCCTCTGCCTTATTACACATCAGTTTGAATAAAGTGGAAAAAAGAACCAGAAAAAAATAAAAATAAGAAAAAATGTATGTATGATGGAAACAAAATATACACTTAAATTTCAACTGATTTAAAATGGTATTTAAAGCCAGTTTGTAGAATAAGATAAAATACAATTAGTCATGTAAACAATGTGGCAATTTTCTAAGTTCCAGTGCACTTTTACTTGAACAGTAGTAGTTTAGTCCAGGCTTCCTAAAAGAGTACAGCTTTAATTGCCACATGAGTTCATGTTTCTCCAGAATATTCAGGATGTCTCCTTCAATATCACCCATGTCATCTGTCAGAAATCCGCTCTGGATGTAAAAATAATGCACTAGCCAAACCCCTTTCTCTTCATAAGATGCACAGGTTTTAAGTTCCAGATCCTGGATCGCATAGACATGGATGATCTTGAAGGAGACATCCCGAATATTCTGGAGAAACATGAACTCATGTGGCAATTAAAGCTGAACTCTTATGAAGCCTGGACTAAACTACTACTGTTCAATTAAAAGTGCACTGGAACTTAGAAAATTGCCACATTGTTTACATGACTAATTGTATTTTATTTTATTTTATTCTACAAATTGGTTTTAAATACCATTTTAATTTAGTTGAAATTTAAGTGTATATTTTGTTTCCATCATCACATACATTTTTTCTTTTTATTTTTTTCTGGTTCTTTTTTCCACTTTATTGAAAATGATGGTAATAACAATACTAACTAATTATACAATTATATAGGTTTTTAGTGTTCTTGTACACAGACCTGAAGAAGTCTAGAAGGATGAAAGCGATCTTTAACAATAGGCTATGAAAATAGAAATTGATTTTTACATGCAAAATGTATGTGTGTGTGTGTGTGTGTATGTATGTATGTATGTATATATATATATATATATATATATATATATATATGTATATATATATATATATATATATATATATGTATATATATATATACACACATTTTTGATTGCCAAATGAACTAAGGTTGACATATTTCCAGCCATGTAGTATATTGTCTTGGATAAAATCATGAGGGTTGTTATTATGACAGCTACTAAGTGCAGGACCAGCTCAAATATCACACTGATGGGGGGAAGGGATGTGAATTTAATATGTGTACCAATAACACTTTGCTGTACAGCACAATAAACCACTCCCATGCCTGATAAAAATTTATTTATGTTTAGAAAGCTTGTGAGGAAATTATTACTCTTTGTTTTACTTGGATCGCTTGTCTGTGTACTTAAAGGATTTTCGACTGGAAACAGACTGTGCCTGCCTTGCTTGGATCACATGAGTGTTAACTTAACTGTTTGTCATTTATGAACTTTAGAGTGTTTTACATAAGTTTCCTTCTCTGTATTACTTCTTTTGGAGCTTTTCTCTCCTGGCCTCCGCTGAAAATGGACATGTATCCAGTCTGACTATCCCGGTCAACAAATGTAAAATAAATAAAAATAAAATAAATACTTAGTAATGCTGTACAATTATATATTTTCTATTACTTTTTGTTTTGTTTTGACTTGAGTTTACATTCGCTACTTCTACTACTATTGTCTGATCTGATTAATATACAGTGATTGTCTAGAAATATATGGACTGAAAATCTTCCACACAGAGAAGTTTCTTACACTGTTTTGTTTTTGGACCCACTACACTTTAGTGGGTTGTTTTGAGACTTGGGGGATACCACGGAGATTACTTGTTTTTTCATGGTGTATAAATCCATTCCCCCAACCATAGCTTTGGAAATCTACTCAAATGTAATGACTGCAACAGTGAAACATGAAGAACATAGTACAGTTGTGTACACTTACAATAAATGTTGTTGTTCGAGTGTATTCACTGTTGCAGTCCTGGTTACCCTCCCTCCAGCCCTCTGTTTTTTCTTACTATGCCTCTCCTTTCTTTTATTACAGTTAAAAGCCTTTTGGGTGTATTTGCTTTTGTTTGGAGGTATATTTTTGTGTTTTAAATTATGTATGTATGTATATATATATATATATATATATGTATAATTTTTTGCTCCCCATTTGGGGGGCACCTGGCATCTGGGGCAAGAAAAACTGATGTAATGGTGTCCGGCTGCATGTTTTATACCCCTGATGACCTGACGTCATGGAAGAAGAGACAGCAACTGATGCAGGACCCAAGATTTGTTAATCAGGCTGACTGAGGGCAACCTGTCAGCAGATTACCCAAATATAATGACTGCAACAGTGAATACACTCTAACATCTACATTTATGGTAAGTGTACACAACTGTACATTGCTGTGATCGATGGGTTTGTAATTTAGACGCCATCCTAGCAGGGTGCATTTTTCTTATTTTCAAGATTACTTGACTTGTATGTCAGTCTGTCAAGTCATTTTTGTGTCGACCATTTCATTTTTTTTTCCTTTGATATCCATAAAAGTCCGAATGCGCTAAAGGCCAGTTTTCAGGGAAGTCCCAGGAAAAAATGCTCCATAATAGTTTCAAAACATTTAAGCAGTAGTTGAGTGAGTATATACTAGGGGAGAAAGCTGCACAGCAGTTTAAATATTTTACAATGAGTTTGGGTGAAAGACTCGACAAAACCATTTTACAATGGCATATACGTAATTGTATACAAGGAGAGAAAATGCCCACAACAGATGAAACACAAATACATTTACAGAAGTATTGGGAATACAGTATGTACTGCAAGTAGCAACACATTGCAGAAGTGATAACCTGTGTCAAGCAAACTAATAGATATTCAAAATACCAATTGTATTTCTAATGTGTGGAGGGGAAAAAGAGTATCCTGCTGCCAAAATAAACAGAGGAGTAGAACGAGCTGAGAAGTAATGAGCGGGAAGGAAAGGGCATGGAGAGAGCGAGTTATTAGAAATGTGATAATGCTGTGGAAGAACAGCAGCGAGGAACAGAAGTAAGTGTTGGCTGAAGAGGTAGAAGAACATACATTAGTAGACTCGCATCATTAAAGTGAGAGCTGTTTTTGATCTTAAACCTTTACTACCTTCTAAGATGTGGAGGTTTTGGGGTAAATTAGAGCGAGAAAGGCATAGATATAGTGAGTAGGTAGTCATGCATCTGTTTTGGGGGTTGAGTATACAGTTGTAAGTGTCAGCTTTTTAGATTGGTCTTGAAACTTTTTATTTACTTTTGTTGACCGGGAGAGTCCAACTGGACACAGGTCTGTTTTCAAGTGGAGGCCCGGGGTGAGAAGCTCCACATTCAAATGTTTAAGACATTATACAGTTAGAGAAATATATAAAATTAGACACTGTTACAGCTGTAGAGTATAAGATAAGATTAAGCAAAGTTGTACAACAGCTGTAGAACAAGAATTGAAATTTTAAGCCATAGTGACAGATGTTGAACATAGTTACAGATGTAGAACAAGTTCATCAGTTGACAACTGAAACAAGTTGATTGTGAGGTACATAACCAACAAACTGTTGCAATAAGAAGTTATTATTGTATGGTAAGATTAGATTGCTATTATTAAGGTAGTGGGGTGCAGAGAGAGGTGGTGGGTGAAGTGGGTGCTGTTTGAGGGGGATTTGCAAGGGCATATTCTACAAGTAAGTAGGTGTGCTTTTAGTAAAGATTTGAAGTGGCTGCTTGATGTTACAGAGGTAATTGAGGATGGGAGGGAGTTCCATAGTTTAGCTATAGCGCAGGAGAATAATGCTTCTCCAGCAGAGTTATTGGCTCTTGTGACCGGTAGGAGGTTTTTGTTGCTGGATCTTAGAGGTCTGGTGGTAAAATAGGGTTTCAGTAGATTCTGAAGGGATGGTACTTTTAGTGAATGGTTTGCTACTTTGTGGGCAAGTGCTAGTTGGTACCATTGAAGGAGGTGAGGGAGCTCTAGTCAGTCCAGATGTTCGTGTTTCACTGTTGCAGTCAATACTCTTGGGTTATCCTGCTGGCAGGCTACCCGCAGTCGGCCTGAATTCCAAAGTCTTGGTCTGGCATCGGTTGCTGTCGCTTCTTCCCTGAAGTCAGTGCGCCAGGGGTATAAAAGATGCAGCCGATGCCATTTTCTTCAGTCTTTCTTGCCGCGCGGTGCCTGAAGCAGAACAGTTCTCAAGTGCCGGTAGGCCGACTTCTGAGATTTTCGTGTTCGAATTTCAGATCCGAAGTCGTCTTTAAAGCTAAGTACCCCGTTGGGGAAACTTTTTTTCTTGCTCCAGACTGATGTCAGAAAAAGTTAATTGTGGGAAGCAAATACCTCATAAGGACTTCCATTTTTATTGTATTCCTTGCCTAGGCCCTGATCACGACGTAGTTAACTGCAGATTTTGTGCTAGATTTAACCAACGCACTATTAAGCGCTGGTACGATTTTGCATTTCATTACTTTGGCCGAAGATTTAATTACACGATGTCGGATAGCCATCCGACTACCGCAATTCACAAGAAAAGCAAGGAAAAGGACAGGCATCCGAGGTCCAAAACTGACTATGAGGCTTCTTCTAAGCCAGTCGCCGGTTCTCAGTGAGGCGCTTTCGCAGCCCCTGATGCCCGCTACCTCAGAGACGCAGGCCACTTCCGACTCCCACGTGGAGCAGACTAGGCCTCTGGAAACTCAAGGTATTGGACACTTGGAAAATATTCCCTCAGATGGGTCCGGAGCCGCTGAGCAGGCATCGGCTTCTGAGGGTGTTTTCAGGCCTACGCAGTTGTATATAAAACAGACTACAGCTTCAAAAACTAAAGCACCACTAAAGACAAAGAAACATGTGCAGCTAGCCCATGGACAGGCCTCCATGCCTAAAAAACAGATGCTCAAAATGGCCGAAGACCTAATTACTTTGATCAGGGGTTCCCATTCTCCTCCTGAGAAGAGGCCTAGGCAAGAGACAGAATATGAATCTTCAGATCAGGTTTCCATTTCCTCTGACTCCTCTTCTGACCAAGAATACACTCTTCCTCCCTATGAGGATTCCGATGCTGAAGAATCTATCCCTTCAGCCTCCCCTCCTGAGGATTTCTTTTGGGGAAACCTTCATACCATGAAGGGAGCACTTCCACTGGGAGAGCCAAGACTACTCAGAATCTAAGAAAAGGCTTAGAGATTTTCTTTTACTACCTCAGCACAGGCCTCTTGCTTTCCCTCCTGTTTTAGACATTGTAGATGTATTTTCAGAGTCCGGCCTGTCCCCTGACTCTTTACCCCCTGCACCTGTTAAGCCAGACAGATACTACAGGGTTCCAGATTCTCATAAATCTCTTTATAAAAACCCTGCTGCTGACCCAGAAACTATTTTTCAGGGTCCCAAAGGGGTCAAGGCTTCCACTGCAAAAAAACCCTTTCCCCTCTGATAGGAATTAAGGGGCACTGGACAGATGGGGGAAAAAGGTTTACACTTCTGCTACCTTGGCTGTGAGGGCTTTAAATTGTCAATTTCATATGCTTAAATATCAGCGATACTTATTGTCACTGCTTAAACAGAAAATGTTAAATTCTGAATGTGCAGAAAACATGTAACTGAACAAGTGGGAAAGCATACTTTGCAATGTGGTTTTGATTCTCTGGAGGCCTCTTGCAGGGCCGCTGTTACTGGTTCTGTCATTAGGCGACATGCTTGGTTAAAGGAACAGAATCTGCCTGATCATGTTAAAGCAAAATTATTAGATGCTCCATTACAGCATGACACTTTGTTTGGGGTTAAAGCAGAAGAGGTGTTAAAGAAAATGGAGGACAAAGTGAAATCTATGCAGACAGTTAAGGATTTCTTACAGGTGCAGCCACCCAGATTTAGCAGGAACTGGCCTACAAAGAATTGGTCCTTTCCAGTGTCAGATAGGCCAGAAAGAGGCAGATCCCAGCCCCAAGGCTCATACAGGCCTAAACAATGGGGTGCTTCTACTTCCAAAAGCAGAGAAGACAAATCACAGCCATACAGGAAACAGTCCCAGTGACTTTCCTCTGCCAGAACCAAGCACTTATCTTTTGGCAGCCCCCTTAGGGGGAAAACTAGTAGTTTTTTTCACAAAATTGGCACGATTACCCAGGACAAATGGGTCTTGAACATAGTGTCTTAGGGCTACAGGTTCCACTTTCACACCCTGCCAAGGGCAAAAGGTATGCCAGACCTGCCACACAATCAATGGGCAGAGGCACAAAAGCAAGTTTCATCCCTCATGGACATGAGGGCCATTCAGCGAGTACCACAGCAAGAGCAGGGACAAGGATTTTACTCGAGACTTTTCTTGGTACCCAGAAAGGACAAAGCCTGGAGACCAATACTGGACCTGTCTATACTAAACACGTTTCTGGACGTTCCAAAATTCAAAATGTTGACTCTGCAGCAGCTACTGCCCATGCTGGGCAAGAAGGCTTGGCTCGTAACTTTGGACCTAAAAGAGGCATACCTGCATGTCCCAAGCAGACAATCTTGCAGAAGATACCTCAGATTCATAGCTGGCTCAATGCACTGCCAATTCTCTGCACTGCCCTTTGGCTTATCTACTGCGCCTAGGGTCTTCACAAAATGCCTGGCACCAGTAATTGCATTTTGCAGACAAAGAGGAATTCAAATATATCCTTATTTGGACAACTGCCTTATTCAAGCAGAGAACGAGGACATTCTACTAAAGCATCTGGTGTTTGTAAAAAGATTACTAATTTGCCTAGGGTACACAGTAAACGAAAAGAAATCAAAACTAGTACCCTCTCAAGAAATAATATTCCTGGGTGCAAGCTGAAATACAACTGCCCAGATGGCTTATCTCACGCCAGACAAAGGCAACTGACTTCTTACTTCAAAATGTTGGCAACAAAGACCCAGTTATCTGCAAGAAAAATTCTGCAGGCTTTGGGCTTCATGGCATCCTGCATTCTGCTAATTCCATATGCCAGACTGCATACGAGGAAACTACAATGGTATCTAAAAAGTGTTTGGACTCAACATTGCCACAGCCTGGAAACATTAATTACCCTCATTCCCTGCCTGCAACAGGAATTTCGATGGTGGGCACAGGCCTGTCACTATAAGAAGGGACAGCCATTCACTTTACCCACAGCCAGGCAGACACTAACAACGGATGCATCAGATTATGCCTGGGGGGCCCACATGGCAGGAAAATGTATTCAGGGCACATGGCTCGCAAGCCAGATGCATCTTCATATCAATCAAAGGGAGATGCTAGCTGTTCAGAATGCCCTGACAGCTTTCAAGGATCTACTTCATCCAGGACAACTACTGATAAAGATGGACAATACTACAGTCATGTGGTACATAAACAAGCAGGGAGGGCACACATTCCTACCCCCTCTGCAAACAATCCTTGACTTTGTGGGACACAGCATTGACTTATCAAGTTCACCTGCAAGCACAATTCCTGCCAGGAAAAATAAATACTCTGGCAGACGAACTAAGCAGAAACCTCATGGATCCCCACGAGTGGAAACTGGATCCACAAGTCTTCAGCATGATAACAAGGAAATGGGGATGCCCAGACATAGATCTATTTGCCTCCCCTCACAACTGCCAACTACAGAGATTCTGCACAAGGACTTACCACAAGCAAACATGGAAAGTGGATGCCTTATCCTTCAGCTGGAAAAACCTAACAGTATATGCCTATCCCCCACTGCCTCTCCTCCCCAAGGTACTCCTAAAGGTCAGACAAGAGAAGCCAAAAATGATACAGTTTGCCCCAGACTGGCCACGCCAGCACTGGTATCCAATCCTAAAGAACTTGTCTCGAGGTCCAGCCTGGACATTGCCTCATATTTCTCACTTACTGATCCAACAAAACAATCAGATCCTGCACAGCCAACTCAGGACCTTAAATCTGGAAGCATGGCGGATAATGTAGCCATTCAGAACACTCCTCCTCTCCAAAGCTGTGATGGATGTTATTTTGGAGGCCAGGAGGCGCAGTACCAGAAAATCTTATGCCGAAAAATGGAAGAGATTCTGTGCTTGGAACCAGGCACAAGTAATTGACAAATTTGTACCAAATATTCCTCAGATTTTACAATACTTAACTGAGATGCTGGACAAAGGCCTATCCTTTTCATCAGTTAAGATTCATGCCTCAGCCATTTCAGCCCATTACAATACGGAACCCACCTATCTTTTCTCATCCTTTAATAAGGCAGTACCTCAGAGGGGCCAAAAACATAAGACCTCCAAGGAGAGCACCAATAACTGCATGGGACCTCAATTATGTCTTGGAAAAACTCACACTGCCTCCTTTTGAGCCAGCCTCTACAGCTGATATAAAATTTTTATCCTGGAAAACAGCTCTCCTCCTAGCAATAACCTCTGCAAGACTAGTCTCGGAGTTACAGGCACTCATGGCTGTGGAACCTTTTATCCTTTTCCATCCAGACAGGGTTTCTCTGAGGATGAACCCGACATTTATGCCTAAGGTGGTGTCCAGTGTGGCCCTTAACCAAACCATTCACTTGCCTACCTTTTATCCAAACCCACAGAACAAGGGTGAGAGTTCTGATTTCTTTGGACATACACAGCTATGCTTCTACTTGGACAGAACTAAAGCTTTCAGAAAGACTGAGCAACTTTTAGTGGCATATGCTACAGGATCACAAGGAAAGGCTATTTCAAAATGGACTATTTCAAAACAGACTGTTTCAAAATGGATAGGCCATTGCATTCGTTTCTGCTACTCACAGCATGGCAAATCGGTGCTTAAGGGCATTAGGCCACATTCAACCAGAGCAGCAGCCTTCCTCAGAGGAGTACCAACCAAAGACATCTTAGAGGCAGCAACTTGGAGTTCAGTGCACACTTTTACAAAGCACTACCACTTACCTCTCTACTCTCAATCCAGAGCAAGCTGTGCCACTGCAGTTCTGCAGGGCCTCATAGCCTCTCCTAATCCTATTTAGTCCAGCCACCCATCCTCAGCTTTGGGATTCAACCCAAGAGTAATGACTGCAACAGTGAAACACGAGCATCCTACTGTAGTCACCACTGTCTCTCACTAGCAGAAAGTACAGTTGTGTACCTACCATAAATGTAGATGTTCAAGTGTATTTACTGTTTTAGTCCAGGTTACCCTCCCACCATCCCCCTTTCTTTTGCTGGGTCTTATCTGTACTTCTTGAAGGAAATGTTTACTTTAGTGCATTCATGTGTATTGGCATAATTTATTTAGCCTACCCTTTTGGGGGCACCTGACATCTGGGGCAAGTAAAACTGAAGGAAATGGCATCTGCTGCATCTTTTATACCCCTGGCGCACTGACATCAGGGAAGAAGCGACAGCAACCGACGCCGGACCAAGACTTTGGAATTCAGGCCGACTGCGGGTAATCTGCCAGCAGGATAACCCAAGAGTAATGACTGCAACAGTGAATACACTCTAACATCTACATTTATAGTAGGTACACAACTGTACTTTCTGCTAGTGAGAGACAGTGGTGACTACAGTAGGATGCCCCTGTGGTAAACTTGGCAATTTTGTTGTAGCAGGTTTCAAGTTTATTTAAATTGCATTCTTAGTTGTGTATATATTGGAGAGGTGCAAAGTAGGGTGGAGATAAGGTGAGAATTTGCTACTGAAATCTTTGCAGCTTTGGTAAGTAGTTGCCGATTTCTATATAATGCTCCTAGTTTTGTTTGCACTTTTTTAATGGTCATGGAAATGTGAATGTCAAAGTTCAGTTTATTGATCATTTCCACTCCTAGCAATTTGGTATGTTCAGTAGGATGGATATTGGTGTTGTATTCTGCTGTGATAAAGTGAGAGGTTTTGGGAAAGTTTGGTGGGTTGGAAAATTAGTAATTTAGTTTTGTTTGGGTTAAGTATTAATTGGGCATTGGATAACCAGGTTTCGACAGAGGAAAGGGCATCTTGTGACTTTTTGCAGTTCGGGTAGGGAGTGGGATGAGCAGATGATGGTAGAGCCGTCTGCGTATTGTATGAGTGTGCCGTGTGTTGTGGCAGAGGCTAGATTGTTGGTGAACGTAGAGAAGAGTTGGCGAACCCCTATGGAGACAGGTAGTTGGGGGGATAGGTCGTCCTGCCATACAACGGATTGTTGACGGTCAGACAGGTAGCTTTGAAACCAGTTGGTGACTGACTTGATAGAAGGATAGGTTATTGAGATGAGTTGTTTGTGAGATGCTATGTTGAAAGCTGTAGATACATCTAGGAAAGTAGCTTAGAACAGATGACCAGCATTTTTATGTTGCAAGATAGTTTTAGTAAAAGAGAGAGTAAGGCAGTGGTGGTGCTATGGTTTGGTCGGAAACAGTGTTTGGTATCTGAGAGGAGGTTGTTAGTGAGGAGGTGATCTGAGACCTGAGAATGTATGCATCTCTCTAATATTTTGGAGAGTGGAGAGAGAATAGCTATGGGGTGGTAATTGGTTAGCTCTGTGGAGGGGTCCGCCTTTGTGTAGAGGAATTGTGTGATACTTTCCAAAGTGTGGGAGCGTAACTTTTTGACCGAGATCTGTTAATTAAGATGGATACTGGGTAGGCTAGAGCGTCAGCTGCGATTTGTAGGTATTCACTTGGGAGGTTGACTGCTGCTAGTTTGGTGGGTTTGTTTAGTTAACAGTGGTTTTATTTTGGTGGTAGGAACAGGAGAGAATGAGAAGCTAGTGGGGAGATTGCTAGTTGAAGTTGTGGGTTGGGGGGAAGGGTTGTGTTGTCTAGCTAGTGATAGTAAATTTTTTTGTGAAATGTGTGTTGAAAGAGGTAGCAATACTTTCAGAGGAGTGAATGATGTTAGCAGTAGGGGTACTAACTTTACCAGGGTGGAGGATGGAGTTTGATTACCAGAATTGTTTGGGGTTATGTTGGGAGAAGGTAAGGGCAGACTGGTAGTATTGGAAATGTTGCTAGTATGTTCAGGGGATTAGGGGATACAGTTTCAGGAGTGGCTGTATGACTGGAATAGTGAGAGAGGATCCTGCTGACAGGTGTGGTTTGTAGGTTGAGGAGCATGTTGTTTTTAGATCAAAGTGGCCTAGCATGAGTTTGTGTGTGCAGTAAGTCTTTGCTTTGCTTTGTCTGGTTTGTATATTCATTTGTAGAGTAGGAGTTGTGTTTGTGTGTTGCTTGGGTAATATAAGCCAATCATGCTGTTTTAGGGCCAAACAGCGATGGCTTGTGTTTGAGTTAATGGCAGATTTTGCTGTTTATTATAGCAATGTTTGTTTATTTTGGATGGAAGCTTTTGAAGGTTAAGCAGTACTGGGGAACCATGCAGTAAAGTGGGAGGTAGGAGTGCAGAGACCAGGATTCCTTTGCTGATGTCCTTCAAGAATGCAACTGCAGTCATAACATATGGGTTGTCCTGCCTCAGGCAGCCCTCGGTTGGCTGGATTCCAAAGTCTGGGTCCAACGTCGGCTGATGTCGCATTTCTCTCCGACGTCAGAGCGGCTGGAGTATATAAGCATCAGCCGACGCCATCTTCTTCAGTCTTTCTTGCCACGCGGTGCCCAAAGCAGAAGCAGTTCGCAAGTGCCGGTCGGTCAGCTCATGTATTCTTCGAAACCGAAGTCATCAAAAAAGCTAAGTACCCCATTGGGGACCTTTTCTTGCCTCAGCCGATGTCAGAAATTACTGAAAAAGTAAATAATTGTTTGTCTTGTGGTAAACAAATACCTCATAAGGATTTCCACTCTTACTGCCTCCCTTGCCTTGGCCCAGACCACGACATCTCGGCCTGTGCCGCCTGTGCTCGCTTCAATAAGCGCACTCAGGCGCCGGGCGGAGTTCGCTGAAGACTTTCGGCGAAAAATTTGATTATACAATGCCGTCGGAACAACCGACAACGCAGACTCCTAAGAAACGAAAAGACCGGGACCGACATCCTCAGCCCGCGTCTTCCACCGACACCACGCCAAAACTAACCGCGAGTGCCCCGGTTCCCTCTGAGGCGGTTATTCCACCTCTCCGAACCGAAGACACCGCATTACCGATACCTCCGATACCGGAGGCCACTCCGCCAGTTATTGATTTTCCTCCGGATACTGAAACCGAGGAAATGCCCGAGACCATTGCTGTTGATAAGGTCACTCCTGCACGTGGAGCGGCTAGGCCTCCCATGTCCATGTCTATCAAGGCCTACACACGTGCTAAGGCAGCCAGCAAGTCCAAGCATCTTACTGCTAAAACTTTACCTCAGCCTACTCCTGAAACTCAAATCATGTCTATGGCCGCAGATTTAATTTCCCTGATCAGAGGTTCCCAGGCCCATGCTGAGAGAGGATCCCAGCCTCCTCCTGATAAGAGGCCCAGGGTTGAACCCTCTGACCCTCTTCCTTCAGATGAAGATTCTGAGGACTCTGTTCACTCCGAAAGCCAGGAAGAGCCCTTCCAGACCTATGAGGATTCAGATGCAGAGGACTCCATTCCCTCGGCCTCTCCTCCTGAGAATATTTCTTTTGGCGAAGTTCTGCATTCCATGAGGGAGCATTTTAAGTGGCAAGGCCAGGAATATTCAGATTCCAGAAAGCGCCTTCAAACCTTCCTTAAAAAGCCCCAACACAGACCCTTAGCTATACCTCCTGTGCTTGATGTTTTGGATGATTTATACTCTGATTCCAGTGTTACCCCTGATACTCTTCCTCCTGCTCCTGTCAAGCCTGACAGATACTATAGGGTCCCAGAAACCCATTCTCATTTATTTAGGGCCCATGCTGTTGATTTAGAAACAATTTCCCAGGGGCCTAAAGGGGTTTCAGCTACCACCTCCAAAAACCCTTTGCCTTCCGACAGGGAAGCAAGGTCCTTAGAGAGAGATGGGGGAAGAAGGTTTACACCTCCACTACTTTATCTATGAGAGCACTCAATTGTCTCTTTCACATGTTTCAATATCAGGATTTCCTGTTAGATGATTTACAGAAAAGATTGGCCTCTCCTGAACCTTTAGATAGGAAGTCTTTGCAGGAGGCTGTGCATAATTCTCAGCAGGTTAGCAATCACTTTCTACAGTGTGGATATGATGCATTGGAGGCTTCATGTAGGGCAGCTATGACAGGGGCGGCCATTCGTAGACATGGCATGGTTAAAAGAACAACCTTTGCCAGATCATGTTAAGGCAAAACTTCTTGACGCACCCTTGGAAAAGAACAAGCTTTTTGGTGCTAATGCTAAAGATGTATTAAAGTCCATTGAGGAAAAAGCCAAGTCAGTTCAGACAGTCAAAGATTTCCTCCAGGTTCAGCCACCCAGATTCAGCAGGAACTGGCCTTCTAAAAACTGGTCCTTTCCTAATCCTGAAAGATTTCAAAGGGGCAAAAACAGGCGTGCCCGAGGAAGAGGGCAATACAGAGGATCCTACAGGGGCGACAATGGCAACCAGCAAACCAAAGAAGTGACACAGGGTTTCTCCTGCCCCAGGGACAATCTCAATGACTTTCCTCTAGTTCCGCTAACCAAGGAGCAAACAGAAGCTCCTTTGGCGGAAAGTTATCTTTGTTTTCAAAAATTGGCACACACTGACAAAAGACAAATGGATTTTGGACATTATAGACCACGGTTACAGGTTCCATTTTCATACCTTGCCAAGAAAACAAGGCATGCCAAACCTTCCACAAAATCAGAGGGCAGAGGCTATCAAGCAAATCTCTCTGCTTGCTCAGATCAAAGCAATAGAAAAAGTTCCACAACAAGAACAAGGTCAGGGGTTTTATTCAAGACTGTTCCTTGTTCCAAGAAAAGAAACTCAATGGAGACCAATACTGGACTTGTCCACTTTAAACACTTTTCTCATAGTACCAAAGTTCAAAATGCTGACTCTACAGCAACTCCTTCCCATGCTGGGCAAGGGGTCTTGGCTGATTACTCTGGACCTCAAGGAGGCATACCTGCATGTCCCTATCAGACACAGCTGCAGAAGATACCTCAGATTTCTTGCAGGGCCAGAGCATTATCAATTCTCAGCATTGCCATTTGGCTTATCTACTGCGCCCAGAGTATTCACGAAATGCCTAGCATCAGTAATTGCTCATTGCAGTCTCCGGGGGATTCAAATCTTACCCGTACCTGGACGATTGCCTCATACAAGCGAACAACAAACTAACCTTGACAAAAAACATGAATTATGTCATACACTTGCTACAGGCTCTGGGATACACAGTCAACTTTCAAAAGTCAAGACTTCAGCCATCCCAGCAAATAACCTTCTTAGGAGCCAAACTAGACACAGCCTCTCAAATGGCTTACCTGACAGAAGACAAGCAAAAGAAGTTAACCCATTACTTCAAAAGTTTAGCAAAGCTCACCCAGATGACTGCAAGGAGTTTCCTACAGGCCCTGGGTTACATGGCATCCTGCATTCTCCTGGTTCCACTAGCAAGACTACACATGAGAAAGCTTCAATGGTACTTAAAAAGCTTATGGTCTCAACACAGCAACAACCTAGAAGCAACTATTCCACTCATTCCATGTCTTCAAAAGGAATTTCTATGGTGGGCCACAGTAAGCCAGTCAAACACAGGTATGTCATTCAAAAAACCTCAGATAACACAGACCATGACCACAGACGCCTCAGACCTTGGATGGGGGGTGCACATGGAGGGCAGATGTATTCAAGGGCAATGGTCTCCAAAGGAAACACATCTGCATATCAACCAAAAAGAAATGCTAGCAGTAATGCATGCCATCGAGGCCTTTGGACAACAACTTCAACAAGGCCACCTACTAATACGGACAGACAGCACCACTGTGATGTGGTACATAAACAAGCAGGGGGGCACTCATTCTTACCCCCTTTGCAGACTGACAATGAATCTTTGGGAAAAATCACTGGGTCTAAACATACACTTACAATCCCAGTTTGTTCCAGGCAAAGACAGTGTTCTGGCGGACAGTCTAAGCAGGAATTTCCTAGACCCCCACGAATGGAGGCTACATCCAGACATCTTTATACGACTTACCTCGACATGGGGCAGGCCGGACGTAGACCTATTTGCCTCCCACCTCAATCATCACTTACAAAAGTTCTGCTCAAGGACATATCATCCACAAGCATGTAAAATAGATGCCCTCTCATTCAACTGGAGCTTCCTGATAATTTATGCATTTCCACCTCTGCCACTGATGACCACAGTGTTATTAAAGATCAAAGCAGAGCAGCCGAAGGGGATCCTAATAGCTCCAGGCTGGCCAAGACAACACTGGTACCCACTACTACGGAGCATATGTCACAACAAAACGTGGGCCCTTCCACAGTGGCCCCAACTTTTGACTCAGCACAACTTCAGGACAGTTCATCCCAACATCCAGACGCTACAGCTAACAGCTTGGGAAATCCCATAAATAACCTCAATTTACCTCTCTCCAAGGAAGTTCAGCAGATACTAACAGAAGCCTGCAGACCATCCACCAGAAAGGCTTACTCAGCCAAATGGAAGAGATTCAGCATTTGGAATACCAACAAGGGTCATGATGCCTCACTTTTGAGCATTCCTTTCATTCTGGAATACTTGGCAGATATGCTACATAACGGACTCTCATACTCTTCCATAAAAATACATGCTTCAGCTATCTCAGCTAGATACAACACTGATCCACCTGTGTTTTCACATCCTTTGTTAAGGCAATTTCTTAGAGGATTCAAGAATATAAAGCCCCCAAGAAAGGCACCAGTACCAGCTTGGGACCTCAGTTTTGTCCTAGAAAAATTGACTCTACCTCCCTTTGAGCCAGCAGCTTCTGTGGATTTACAATTTCTTTCCTGGAAGACAGCTTTCCTGCTGGCCATTACCTCAGCAAGAAGGGTTTCGGAATTACAGGCCTTAATGGCAATACCACCGTTCATAACTTTTCACAGAGACAGGGTCTCCTTACGAACCAACCCTACCTTTCTGCCAAAAGTGGTATCTAGGGTTTCTTTAAATCAAGCAATTCACCTGCCTACTTTCTTTCCCAATCCTGAGAACAAAGGGGAAAGACTGTTACATACCTTGGACATACACAGACAACTTCGCTACTACCTAGACAGAACCAAGACCAGTAGGAAGTCTGATCAGCTTTTTGTAGCTTACGCACCTGGAGTACAAGGAAAAGCAATTTCCAAACAGACAATTTCAAAATGGATTGGACATTGCATCAGATTCTGTTATTCCTTCCATGGAAAGTGTGTGCCAGCCAATGTCAGACCACACTCCACCAGAGCTACAGCCACCTCTACAGCATTTTTAAGAGGGGTGCCTACAAAAGACATTCTAGAAGCTGCTACATGGAGCTCCGTGCATACATTCTCCAAACACTACAACCTCCCTTTATATTCCAGATCCAGAGCAGGCTTTGCTTCGGCAGTCCTGCAGGGATTGCTAGCTACACCATCCTTTTCTTAGAGCATACCACCTCCCCCAGCTAAGCTATGGTATTCAACCCATATGTTATGACTGCAGTTGCATTCCTTGAAGGACATAGTACAGTTTTGTACCTACCATAAATGAAGATGTCCGATAGATATGCAACTGCAGTCGGGTTTTCCCTCCCTCCTTCCCCTCTATGCCTTGGGTCCACTCCTCTCCCTGTTATCCTTAGCTGGGGATATCTGTTATGGTGTATCTGTTTATTGATTATTTATTCTCTGGAAACCTATTATTGTCTTCCAATTTGATTACAGCCTTCCTTGGAGGGCACCTGGCATCTGGGGCAAGAAACACTGAAGAAGATGGCGTCGGCTGATGCTTATATACTCCAGCCGCTCTGACATCGGAGAGAAATGCAACATCAGCCGACGTCGGACCCAGACTTTGGAATCCAGCCGACCGAGGGCTGCCTGAGGCAGGACAACCCATATGTTATGACTGCAGTTGCATATCTATCGGACATCTACATTTATGGTAGGTACAAAACTGTACTTTACATTCAGTGGGGTGTTTAATTTACCTTCCCAGTAATGTGAATAGTCAACCCCAACATTACCAAGCAGATTAAATGATGTTTTTGTGTAGGTTTAATGTCAAGCTATTACATTGTCATTGTATTGGTCACTGTAGCAGTAGTCTTCACATTTGGAATTTCTACAACAAAAGGCCTGATGTCCATCCCAACTAGAGTTTAGTATCCCTTTCCCTTTAGGCCAGCACGCACTCTTCCACCTAGATGTCAGCATGTCTGTAGTACAAGGATGTTTGGACACGTCTTTTTTTCATGCCACAGTTTGTAAGTAGATCATTATGCATCTGTCCTGTGGCTTTAGTCTGCAAGTTTATCTTGGCTTTCCAGAGTTGGCAGGCATGTACCCCATTACATAAATTACCTTTTTTCCTGTATGTTTATAAATTTGAGTTTTATGGGATCAAGAGTTCTAAATGTCCGTGATTCTTAGGAAAAATAATCTCATTACTTGTGGAAAACCAGTTTCACTCAAGGAATTTCATATTCTGTGCATATTTTGTATGAGAACAGAGCTTGATGTCACCTCTTGCACACACACTGTACCATGTTCATTAAGAACATCAAGCAGGCACCTATAGCTCTCCAAGACTGTCTCATCAAGAAAAAGCGGGATGCTTTGTCCAAGACTGCAGTGATATTGTCTGGATCTCTTGTAAATCTTCTACTCAAGTGCAAAGTAGCTAAGAAGCACCTTGGAAAAGTAATACTGGTAGGCTGATGTTTCAAAACCCACTAAGACACAGTAATATACAAGACAGAAGAATAACATTTGAGCAGCTTGAACTGTCGTGTGCTTCAGTATGTCTGGCAGAGTAGTCTGTCAGGAATTTAAACACAAACATTTGAGTTGTACTCAGAGGTTCTGTTAAGAGCAAAATGTAATGGTAACAATACTTCAGATAATTTGGAGGCAGAAGTTTTCAAAATAAGTCTTAACACCTACAGCCTTTTCATTAAAAATATCCTGGATTTGAGTTTTACATTTTAATATCGGATGTTGTCCTTTTCATTCGCCCTCACTGATGGATCTCTGATCCAACTCTTCCACTTTTTCCAGACTTAAGCTCTGAGTCTCAAGCTCTTCCCTTTTCCTGTAACACACCACACCTTCTTTAACTCCCAGATCTCGTTTTCTATGCTTTGCGTACAGACGTGGTTCCAGAGTCTCAGGACTGTTAATGGTTTTTGTGTGTGTGTGTGTATGTATAATATATATATATATATATATATATATATATATATATATATATATATATGCATGCATGTATGTGTGACGCCCGTGCACTGGCCCAGTAGTCAAGGAGCATCAATCCTCACCACTAGCGCCAGTGAGGGGTGTGCACATTGGGAAGGATAAACAGTACACACACAGTAAACTACAATTCCCCTTAAGAGCACACTGAGTTCACAGTCAGTCTGGGGCTGGTTTCTCCCTTTTCTCTCCAGATCCCCAATAAGACTTCCCAGTGGCACAGCTATAGGGTTCAGATCTCAGCTGAGTAGTCAAACCAAAACCCTCCAGTAAGCCTCTCTGTCCAACAAGTGCTTTATGTCCCTGCCCAAGTAGCTGACACACACAAACGCACACACACACACTTTGAGATTTGTTTTATATATAAACAATTACTCCTGGGGAAGGCTGGTGCCAGACTATAAGGTAGTAATCACTGCCACCAACTACTCTTCAGCTACTAAGGCCCTTCCCAAAGGGTGACAAATTTCACTGTGTAATATTACTGTTGTCCAAATAGTAGGTATGCTGAACAGCAAGACTATTGCAGTGGCTTGGACAGTATCACCAAATACATGCAATGTACTCTAATAGCTTAAATTATCTCTACACAAAACAGCCACAGTTGAAAGGTTTAAAAATATTTAATAATAAATAATAAATCCCCAAGACACAATACTGATTACTTCAACACAATGACAGAGTTCAGAAATCACAGGAAAATGTTTTAAAACAATACTGTAGCGTAGTCTGACATAAATATAGAAAACAACTAGACTAATCTGGCTATATTCTCTCTGTGTAAGATAAATACCAAGTTCTAAATAACTACTTGCATGCAGAGCAAATCAAGTGCATGGTGAGCTGTCAGCTTTAGACAAAATCCAAAATGCTCTCCTTTTTGTCCTTAAATTGATAACACAGTACTGCTGGGTTATTTCAGATTGCATCATTCTTTAGTTATTTAGATGTCCTTCAAGGATGCATCTGCAGTCCTTACAAATGGGTTGTCCTGTCGTCAGGCAGCCCTTCGGTCGGCCGGATTCCAAAGTCTGGGTCTGGCCTCGGCTGGTGTCACACTTCACCCGATGTCATAGCGGCAGTTCTTCGGGTATAAAGGCATCAGCCGACACCATTTTCCTCAGTCTTTCTTGCTGCGTGGCGCCCGAAGCAGAAGCTGTTCGCAAGTGCCGGTCGGTCAGAACCAGAGATTACTACTACAAGTACCGAAGACTTCTAAAAAGCTAAGTACCCCGTTGGGGACTCTTTCTTGCCTCAGCCGATGTCAGAAAAAGTGAATAACTGTTTAAATTGTGGGAAACAAATACCTCATAAAGATTTCCACGCTTACTGCTTACCTTGCTTAGGCCCAGACCACGACGTAGCAGCTTGTCTAGCCTGTGCTTCTTTCAACCGACGAACGCTTAGACGTCGGTCTGAATTTGCTGAAGAGTTTTTCGGCTCTGATTTTGCTTACATTATGCCGTCGGATACTCCGACTACGCAAATTTCTAAAAAAACGCAAGGAAAAGGACCGACACTCGCGGTCAGCGGTTTCGGCCGAAACCGCGGTTAAGCCAACCGCCAGTGTCTCTGTTTCGGCTGAAACCGAGTCCACGGTTCTTCCTTCGGCCGAAAGCTTGCCACTTACCGAGGCCTCATCCAGCTTGGCTGAATCTGCTACCGAAATCCCACCTGCTCCTGCAGGTTCACAGGATTTATCAGATACTATCCCTTTGGATATTTCTACCCCTGCACGTGGAGCTGCTAGGCCTCCTGCATCCATGTCGATTAAGGCCTTTGCCAGGGCTAAAGCAGCAAAAACTTCCAAAACTGTGCCTGCTAAGACCCCTCTCACAGGCCCAGTTCTAGTTCACAAATGCTTAGTCTAGCAGAGGATCTCATTTCTTTGATCCGGGGATCCCAACCACATCCAGACAGGGCCTCTCACCCACCTCCAGAGAAGAGGACTAGAGTAGAGCCCCTGAGCCAGTTTCTTCAGATGGCTCCTCTGATGAATCAGATAATTCAGACCCTCCAGAGGCACCTTTTTCTCCTTATGAGGACTCTGATGCAGAAGAGTCCATTCCTTCTGCCTCTCCGCCTGAGGAATTTTCTTTTCGGGAAACCTTGCATGCTATGAGGGAACAATTTCAATGGCAGGGCCAGGATTTTTCAGACTCTAGGAAAAGGCTTAGAACCTTTTTGCATTTGCCACAGCATAGGCCTTTAGCCATTCCTCCAGTACTTACTGTTGTGGATGATGCTTTTAATGATGCTTGTACTGCTCCTGATTCTCTTCCTCCGGCCCCTGCTAAGCCCGATAGGTACTACAGGGTTCGGACACACATTATCATTTGTATAAGGCCCCTTTGCAGATCGAAACTATCTCCCAGGGACCCAAGGCTGTAGCAGCTACCTCTACCAAAACCCCTCCCTCTGAAAGGGAATCTAGGGCCTTAGAGATGGGGTAAAAAAGTTTACACTTCTACTACTCTTTCAGCTAGGGCCTTGAACTGTCAATTCCACATGATTCAGTATCAGGAATTTATGTTAGACCAATTGACTAAAAAACTGTCCTCTGATGAACCGTTAGACAAAAAATCTGTACAGGAAATGGTACATAACATTCAGCAGGTCAGTAATCATTCCTTAAAATGCGGCTCTGATGCACTGGAGGCTTCCTTTAGATCAGCCATGACTGGCACAGTGATCAGAAGACATGCATGGTTAAAAGAACAGTCCTTACCAGACCATGTTAAATCAAAGCTCCTAGATGCTCCCATGGATAAGCTCAATTTGTTTGGCTCCCCTGCACAGCAGGTGCTGAAGAAGGTGGAAGAGAAAGCAAAATCTGTCCAGACAGTCGAGGATTTCTTGCAGGTCCAGCCTCCAAGGTTTAGCAGGAACTGGCCTTCCAAGAACTGGTCCTTTCCAGACACCTCCAGAGCTCCGAGAGGCAGGAACAGATGCTCAAGAGGCAGGGGTCAATCCAGAGGTGCCTACAGGGGATGTCAGTGGCAGGCTAACAACCAGCGAGGTACAGCCACAGATCCAGCCACCACCACCACTTCCACAGGACAATCACAGTGACTTGGCTCTAGCACCGCCTACCAGGGAACAACTAGAGGCACCCTTAGGCAGGAAGCTAGCCTTATTTTCAGTAAACTGGCATTACATCACAGGAGACAAATGGATTTTACAGACAGTAGACCAAGGTTACAGGTTTCACTTCCATACTCTGCCAAGGAAGAGAGGGATGCCAAACCTACCTCTAAATCAGAAGACAGAAGCTCTAGAACAAATAACTCACTAAGGATGAGAGCTGTAGAAAGGGTACCATCTTTGGAACAAGGGCAAGGATTTTACTCCAGACATTTCCTGGTACCAAGAAAAGAAAACCAATGGAGGCCTATTCTCGACCTGTCCGCTTTAAACACATACCTCATTGTTCCAAAATTCAAAATGCTGACCCTACAGCAGCTTTTTCCCATGCTGGGCAAGGAGTCTTGGCTGGTAACTCTAGATCTCAAGGAGGCATACCTGCACGTCCCCATACGACCAAATTGCAGAAGATACCTCAGATTTCTTGCAGGATCAGAGCATTATCAATTCTCAGCAATGCCCTTTGGCTTATCTACTGCGCCCAGAGTATTCACGAAATGCCTGGCATCAGTAATTGCTCATTGCAGGCTTCAGGGAATTCAAATTTATCCTTACCTGGACGACTGCCTGTTACAAGCGGACAACAAAAACAAATTAACAAAAGATTTGGAAAGGGTCATTCATCTACTACAAGCCCTGGTATACACAGTCAATATAAAATAGTCAAGGCTGATACCATCCCAAAGGATAACCTTCTTGGGTGCAGATTTGGACACATCAAAACAAATGGCATTCCTGATGGTAGAAAAACAGGAGCAACTTCCTCTCTACTTCATGGCATTAACAAAGCAGAACCAGCTAACAGCAAGAAAAGTCCTGCAAGCTCTCGGCTGCATGGCATCCTGCATAATATTGATTCCACATGCCAGACTACATATGAGAAAGTTACAGTGGTACCTAAGGAATTTATGGTCTCAGCACAAGCACAGCCTAAAAACCCAGATTCCAATAATTCCATGCCTGAAACAGGAATTCCAATGGTGGGCTCAGGCCTGTCAATCAAACAAGGGACTGCCCTTCCACAGCACTCAACCAAGCCAGACCATCACAACAGACGCCTCAGACCTCGGTTGGGGGGCGCACATGCTGGGCAAGTGCATACAAGGCTTATGGACTCAAGACCAGCTGCACCTACACATAAATCAAAAGGAAATGCTGGCAGTAAAACTGGCAATTCAGGCATTCAGACCATTTCTCCGACAGGGTCAACTGCAGATAAGGATGGACAACACCACAGTTATGTGATACATCAACAAACAGGGAGGCACACATTCGTACCCTCTATGCCGGATGGCAATGGACCTCTGGAATGTGGCACTGAGCTTCAACATTCAGCTTCAAGCAATTTTTGTGCCAGGAAAAGAAAATATACTAGCAGACATCCTAAGCAGAACTACCACGGATGCCCACGAATGGATGCTGCATCCAGACATCTTCAAAACCATTACAGGGAAATGGGGACTACCAGAAATAGACTTATTCGCATCCCCACACAATCACCAACTGAAAAAATTCTGCACAAGGACGTACCACCCACTTGCTTGGAAAGTGGACTCCCTATCTTTCACTTGGAAAAACCTGACAGCATATGCATTCCCACCTCTTCCTTTGATGCACAAGGTGCTATTGAAGATCAAAGAAGACCGTCCAAGGATCATCCTGATAGCTCCAGTTTGGCCAAGGCAACATTGGTACCCATTACTGAGGAGCATGTCTCTGGGACAAATATGGCCTCTGCCCCTAGTTCCCTTGCTGTTAACACAGAACAACTTCAAAACCCTGCATCCAAACCTGAAAACACTGCAGCTGGCTGCCTGGAACATTGCATAAGACTGAATCACCCAGATTTATCTCAAAGGGTTAAAGACATTATCTTGGAGGCTCGCAGACCCTCAACAAGAAAAAATTATTCAGCAAAATGGAAAAGATATCTCATTTGGAGTACTGCAAAAGGAGAGAATGTGGCACTGGTAAACATAGCTAACATCCTGGAATACTTGGCAGAGATCTTCCACAACTGCCTGTCCTATTCTTCCATTAAGATTCATGCATCAGCTATTTCAGCAGAATGCAACTTGGATCCTCCAGTCTTCTCACATCCTCTGCTCAGGCAGTTTCTGAGAGGGATTAAAAATGTAAAGCCACCTAGGAAGCCACCATTGCCAGCATGGGACTTGAACTTTGTGCTAGAAAAGTTGACACTCCCTCCTTTCGAGCCAGCAGCAACAGCAGAATTACAGTACTTATCATGGAAAACTGCTTTCCTGCTTGCAATCACTTCAGCAAAAAGGGTATCTGAGCTACAGGCATTAATGGCAGTACAGCCCTTCCTGATCTTCCATCAAGATAGTGTCCATGAGAACTAATCCTACTTTTATGCCAAAGGTGGTCTCCAGGGTATCTTTAAATCAAGCTATCCACCTACCTACATTCTTCCCCAACCCACAGAACAGGGGAGAAAGACTGTTGCATACCTTGAATGTACATAGACAATTATGTTACTACCTGGACAGGACCAAGAGCAATAGAAAGACTGACCAGCTACTGGTAGCATATGCATCAGGAATGGAAGGAAAAGCAATTTCAAAACAGACAATCTCTAAGTGGATAGGAAATTGCATTAGATTTTGTTACTCCTACCATGGGAAGAAAACTCCAGAAAACATCAGGCCTCACTCTACAAGGGCTACAGCCACTACCACAGCTTTCTTACGAGGAGTGGCTACCAAAGACATTTTAGAGGCTGCTACTTGGAGCTCCGTGCATACATTTGCCAAGCATTATAATTTACCTTTATACTCCAGATCCCGAGCAGGTTTTGCCACTGCTGTTTTGCAAGGGATCTTAACTACACCATAATCTAATTTCTCCTCCTCCCCCAGTTTGGCTATGGTATTCTACCCATTTGTAAGGACTGCAGATGCATCCTTGAAGGACATAGTACAGTTTTGTACCTACCATAAATGTAGATGTCCGATAGGCATGCATCTGCAGTCAGGATTACCCACCCTCCTTCCCCTCTGTGGTACTCCTAGGGTATTTGCCCATCTTGTAGCTAGCTGGGGGAATGTATTATGGTGTATTTGTTTGTATATATGTACATACATGCTTATTTTTTGTCTGCTCTCTACTATTTGGAACCATTTGCATTTATCCAAATTTAGCCTTCCTAGAGGGCACCTGGCATCTGGGGCAAGAAACACTGAGGAAAATGGCGTCGGCTGATGCCTTTATACCCGAAGAACTGCCGCTATGACGTCTGGTGAAGTGCGACACCGGCCGAGGCCAGACCCAGACTTTGGAATCCGGCCGACCGAAGGGCTGCCTGACGACAGGACAACCCATTTCTAAGAACTGCAGATGCATGCCTATCGGACATCTACATTTATGGTAGGTACAAAACTGTACTTTTCCCAGGCTCACAGAGCTTAAAAATTACATTTATTTTTGTAATCTGCACCTGTAGGAAGCCACAGCAATAAAATACATTTTACATGTAAAATCTAGTAATCAACTCTTGTCCTAAGACATTAGAAAGAATCCTTTAATCCAGATGTCCTGTCACCGAGCTTGAGATCAAACAGTACTAAAATGCTTGACTTATCAGCTTTCTTCCAGCAGGGTGCACTGTGGTTACATTAATATTTACAAATTACATAGAATTATTTACAAAATTCTATCTAGTTAGGCTGGCAGCCTTCACATATCACCCCATCCCCTAAAACTCAGACTAGTTTTTCAAGTGACTCTTGAGAAATGTTGCTTGAGAGGGTTAGGTCTAAGTATAACTTACCCATTCCCTGTCTTGAAAGCCCATCTGCATTGGTATTGCTAATCCCACTGCGGTGCTGCACTGACAACATAATGCTTGCAACCCTAGGCTCTATCTTAGCAACTTGGCATTTTGCTGGCTGGCTCGGTATAACCATGTTTAGGGGATTGTGATCTGTAACTATGGTGAATTTTCTTTCATGCAGATAAGGCTGAAATTTCTGCTGTGCCCACACTATAGGTAGACATTCCTTTTCTACAGCTGCATAGCATTCCTCCCTGGGTTGGAACCTACAACTGAGAGAAAACACTGGATGCTCTTTTCCCTCTGAAGAAATCTGGCTAAGTACATCCCCCACCCTATGGTTAGAAGCATCCACCTGCACAACAAATTATTTGCTGAAATATGGACTGGCTAGCACAGGAGGTCCTCCCAAAGCTTTTTTAAGCTTCTGGAATGCCTGTGAGGGGAGCAGCTATGGTACTAATAACTGGGGATGAGCTTTCTGTAGTACCCTGCTGTCCCTAAGAATTCCCTCACCTGCTTTTTGGTAACAGGTGCAGGCCATGCCTGAAAGGCTTCCACTTTGGCAAGTTCTGGCCTGATCTTACCACTCCCCACTCTGTCCCAGGTAGAAAACCTCTGCCATACCCACCTGGCATTTGCTTGGCTTAATGGTCAACCCTGCCCTCTGTAGTCTGCCCAGCACCTCTCTGACATGTTGAAGGTGCTTTTGCCAGGAATGGCTGTAGATGCCAACATTGTCTAGGTAAGCAAGGGAAACCCGCCTGCTCCTGCTAGGATATGATCTAACAGCCTTTGGAAAGTCGCTGTTGCATTTTTCATTCCGAAGAGCATCTTTGTGAACTCATACAAGCCAAAAGGGGTCACAAAGGCTGACCTCTCTTGCACCGGGAGTCATGGGTACCTCACAGTAACCCTTGGTAAGATCAATGGTGGTAAGATACTTAGCCCCACCCAGCTGCTCTAGGGCCTCATCTGTCCTAGGCATGGGGTAGGCATCTGACTAATGTCCTGTAGTCCACACCGAACGTGGTGATGCCATCCTTCTTTGGCACCAGCACCACTGTGGAGGCCCAGAGACTGTTGGACTCTAATTACAACTAGTTCCAACATTTCCTGGATCTCCTTCCTCAGAGTCTTGACACTCTCAGGCACCCTATAAGGGGCCTGTCTAATAGGCCTTTCAGATCCTATATCCACGTGGTGCTGCACCAGGTGGGTGTACCCTGGTTTCCCAGTGAACATGTCCCCAAACCTCTGTAACACTACTCACATTTCTTGTACCTGGGTAGGAGATGGCTGCTGGTACATTGCTACCCTTTCCACTGAGGTGTCAGTCGGAGCCTCACTGAGGAGATCATTCACCCAATCTCTCTGACTCCTCCTGCAATCCACTGCAAATACTCAGCATAAGGGCCTTCCTATCGTGGTAAGGTTTCATCATGTTAACATGGTACTGTTTGTGCTCCTGACTCCTACCTAGCAGTTCCACCATGTAGTTAACATCACTGACCTTCCTTACCACCTTGTAGGGCCCCTCCCAGGTTGCTTGCAGCTGGTGTCTGACAGGAATATGAACCATTACCTGCTGCCCTACAACATACTCTCTAGCTCAAGCATTCCTGTCATACCAGACCTTTTTCTGCTGCTGGACGTCTGCCAGGTTCTCCTGGGCCAAGCTGATGAGTTTTCTAAGCCTTGTCCTGAGGTTTAGGACTTATGCCACAACAGGCTCTTTGTGAGATTCACACTCACCTTCCCACTAGCCACAAATTAAATCTGGAGCCCCCCCCTCACCCTATGCTCATACAACAACTCAAAGGATGAAAAACCTGTGGATTCCTGGGGAATCTGTCTGTAAGCAAACAAATGGGGCAGATATTTATCTCACTTCCTCTTAACTGGTCTACAAATGCCCATAGCATGGACTTGATTGTAGAGTTTAACCTCCCAACAACATAGGCGGTGATCTTCAGGTGCTTCACCCCACAGTACTTCCACAGACAAGCCAGCAGGCCTGACATGAAATTGGCACCTCTATCCGTCAGTATTTCTTTTGGGAAACCTACCCTGCTGAAAATCTCTAACGAAGCATTTGCCATCTTTTCCGCTTCAGTGGAGGGCAAAGCCATTGCCTCAGGGTATCCTGTAGCATAATCTACTTTCACTAGGATATACTTGGAACTTGGGGTACTGAGGCCCCACAGTATCCATAGCTACCCTCTGAAATGGCTCCTCAGTCACAGGCAAAGGCATCAAAGGAGGTCTCACCTTGTCACACCATGGAAGAAGTCCCTTGGATGAAGTGTAAAAGGAGGTACATAAACTTCCTTATGGAGTCTCTCATGGAGGACACCAAATTTGAAGAGGGAGAAGGATTCTCCCTGTCACTTGCTGATGAGGTCTCTCTTGGAGACATCCTGGAATTCTGTAGGTAAAAAGGTGGCTGGTCCTCCCAACCTCCTCCTGAGGAATCTGTGTTCCCGGAGGCTACATCCTGGGTGTCTCCCCTGGCAGATACACTGATAGGAACCAGACACGGTCAAGTCTATCGTTAAGTATCCCGATAATATTCTCAGCCCCCTTCTGATCATCCACGTTGGACAAAGGTGTTCTGTAGATGCTATTGTTGCAGCACCACGAAGAAGGAGCTAGCCAAACAAAGCTGCACTGTCCATCTTCTATTTGGCGCATTTCACATGTTTGCAGAGTGATCTGGTCAAGGAGCTAACAGATTGTCTTGCAGAGACCATCCTGGAGGAGAACTTGAAGGTTTCTCCCTAACTGGCTACTCTCTCCTCCCTTGCAAATTCCTCAATGAGGTTAATTTCACACACGGCGGAGGGCACTTCGCGAGCAGCCGGTACAGGCATAGCCATTAGGCAACAGGCCTGTATGTGTCTTTGTCACTTTGCAGAACCCTTCAAGGCATTTTGTAAGTTCCCTCTTTGATGGTTCCTCTCTGTTTGGACCATTGGTGAGACGCACTAACCAGCAGTGTGCAAGAAGGGAAGACCTTGTCTGCAGTGGGAATCAAGTTTTCTACCCCTCAGAGGACCTTCTCTAAGAATCTGTGAGGAGGGAATACTTGGTTCAGAAAGTCTCAAGGATCTTTCCAGGCCCCATGCAGGGACAACTCCTCCAGAGGCAGAGGAGGAGATTTTAACAGCAGAAGCCATTCTGGATGCAGAAGGGGTCTGCTAAATCAGGGTTTCAGGGAGTCCTTTCCTTACAGACCCTGTCAGCTTTCCTGAAGCATTGCCCGACTGTCCTACTCTGGAGCCAGTCGGGGGTAGTCTGTCCTTGCACCTAGATGCCTGGACAAATGTAACAACACCTGGGTGCTAAATAATATAACCATAGGTCATTGCATTCCCTTTTCCCTTCTTCCTTCAAGTCCCAGGAGGAAACTCTCCTACTTACCACCTGGTCAGAGGGGGTATAGCTTTCAAGAATTCCAAAAACTTTTACAAAAGAGAGTCATCCAAGCAGTCCCGACTGAACGGAGGATTCAGAACTTATCACTACTTTCTAGTGTCAAAGAAAACGGGGGACCTGAGACCTGTATTAGACCTCCGCAATCTGGATTGGTTCATCAAGAAGTTAAATGTTCTGAATGGTTATGTTTTAGTCCATTCTGCCATTTTTGCGCAAGGGTTATTGGACATGCTTGGTTGATCTTCAGGACATTTATTATTATATCAAAATAGACAGGTGCTCCAGAAGGAACTTGCACTTTTGGCTGGGAGCCAGTCACTACCAGTTCAGAGCACTGCCCTTGGGACTCGCCAGAGCCCCCCAGGTGTTTACCAAATGCTTGGTAGTGGTAGCGGCTCACCTGAGGCTAAAAGGATTCCAGGTGTTTCCCTGTGTAGATGATTGGCTGTTCACTGCATCAGTAAGGCACTGACTGCTACAGTCCAGAAATTATTTGGTAAAGATCTTCAAACATCTGGGTATCCTGATAAATCTGGCAAAATCAAACTTAGTTCCTGTGGAAAACCTAGAATTCATAGGGACACAGTTGAGCACAGTTACACAAGTGGCTTCCTTACAGAGGCATTGTATAATCACTCTTAAGACAACAGGTCCAGGACTTATTAGATATGCCTTCTCTACCTGCAAGATTAATACTTTTGGGCTGTAGGTTCAATGGCAGCTGCAGTCATTCTACTCCCATTAGTGAGGTTCTTTGAGAGTACTTCAATGGACAGTAGCAGTTCATTATCTACCAAACACTTTCAGTTCCCATAAGACTATCTTCGTTCTGCAGGAATCTTGTGCAGTGGTGGATGCAATCAGGTGACTTGTTTCTAGCAGACCTTTTTCTCTCCCCGCCCCAGTAGCCGCAGTGACCACGGACACTTCCCAATGTGGGGGGGGGGGCAGTACCAAGGAAAGATGGTCCAAGACATGTGGTCATCCATTGAGACCAGTCTGCATATCACTGTCCTACAGATGAGCAGACTTCATGTTGCAAGCTTTTCAGGGCTTTCTCCTTCTCAGGAGGATTGCAGTTCATCCAGGCAACATGACAGTAGTGTGGTAACTCAACAAACAGTGAGGAACCCATTTGTACCTGTTGTGCAGGGAGGAAATGAGCTGTATTTTCAGACCACTTTATAGTTGCAATGCCCATACTGGGGAAGACCAGCGTCTTAGCAGACAAACTCTGCAGATGTATTCTGACTCCTCACGAGCGGTCCCTCAGTCACAATAGCCAACAAGATTTTCAGTGTTTGAGGCCATCTTGTTGCGACCCTTTTGCCTCTCCCCAGAACTTCAAGTGCAGCAAGTATTTTGCCCTGAAGGGAGAGTCACTGAGGGATGCTCTAGTCCCTGATTGGCCCCAGACCTCCTTTATGCTTAAACTTCTCTTCCTCTAATCCTGAAATTTCTACAAAAAAGCCAGCAGGTTGAAGAGCTCAGTAATCCTCATTGCCCCTTTTCTGGCCTTGTCAGTTTTGGTTCCCCTTTCTTTGGTCTCATCTGAAGTATCCGCCTTGGATATTGGTTCCCAGACAGGATCTCGTATCCCATCCATCAGACATTCAGCCCCCCCCCCCACATCTCCACACCCTAAGGTTGACTGCATGGTTTCTCCACTTTTAATAACTATAAGAAAGTCCAAGGTCTCGTCCCTTCTGTCTGTGATATAATCCTGGCCTCTTACAGGGATTCCACTAAAAGGGTCTACAACACTAAGTTGAAGAGATTTTCTATTTGAGCCTCTAAAGAGAATATTGACCCTTTCTCAGCTCCCGCTTCAGCTGTTCTCCTTTTCCGTGGTAATCTTTAAGGAGGAGACAGTTTCTATACCATTAAACTTCAGCTGGCTGCCATATCCAATTTTCATGCTGGAAAAAGGGAACATCTTTTTTTTTTTCTTCCATGTTATGCAGGGCTTTCTTTAAGGGCATTTTTCTTTTCGATCTCTAAAGACCCTTCTCTTCCTTGGCATCCCACATTACTGCAGCAAGGCCTTACCCAGAAGTCTTTTGAACTGGCATTTAGTTGTGACATGAAAGTTCTTTCCTGGAAAACGATTATCTAGTAGCGATTACTTAAAGTATTGGAGCTTCAAGCTTAGTGAAACCTCCTCCTTGTATCATTTTCCATAAAGATTAGGTTGTCGTTTATGGTATCATTGACAACAACAAATCCCTCCTTTGTAACGAAGATAGCGTCAGAAATCAACATTAACCAGTCAGTTCAGTTACTAGTTTTTTCCCCAATTTTTCAAACGAGAGAAAACATTTTGCATCTTTTAGATGTTCACAGACCATTACGTTTTTATCTCCACAGGACAAAAAAGTGTAGCAAGTCTGAACTATAAGTACCTTTCTCAAAAAAAAGATTCAGGCCAGGCAGTTTCAATGATCACTTTAGCCAAATGGATTATGGATTGTATTTCCTTCCTTTGTTCACAAAAAGGGTGTTCAGTTACATCGACTATCCCAAGGCTCCTTCCACCAGATCTATGGGTACATAATTTGCTTTTTTTCTTCCAGGGCCTCAATTGATGAGATTTGTGTTGCATCCACTTGGTCTAATACTCTCACCTTTGTCTTGTAAATTGGATATTGTTTCTAGGAGCAGAGCATCCTTTGGCTCGACCATGCTGTGGCAAAACCTTCCTTGAGGGCTAACCAGAAGTTACATAGCTGGGGAGTCTGCCCCATCAGTGAGGAAGAATGAAAGGACAACATCACACTTGAAAGCTATGTACTTACTTTGATGTCACCTCTCTAGGCCAGTAATCAAGGAGACTGAATCCTCACCAGTGACACTGGAGAGAGACACGTTCACTTGGAACAAAAATAGATGCACGCAAGTATATCCAGATGCAGCTCTCTGTGTTAATCACAATTTCTCTTGAGTACACAGGGAACTCCCTTAGTCCAGGGTCTGTCTTTCTCTCTCCCTCCATGTCCCCAGTAAGACTCCCCACTGCCATAGCTTATAAAGTTGAGTCCTCAGCCGAATGTCCAAGCCAAGTCCTACAGCACCCTCTCTGTGAAGCCAGTGTGTCGTGTCCCTGCTTCAAGCAGCTGACACACGCACTCTTGAGATTTGATTTATACACACGTGCACCCACCCACCTGGAAAAGTCTGGGACAGATTTACTAGCTATGCCTCCTTCTGCCCAGACTGTAAGGCATTTACTGCCACCAGACACTCCAAAGCCAGCTACTCTAAGGCTCTTACAAGAGTAACCAGTTATACTGAGTGAAATTAACATCAATACAAATGGTAGTGTTTTGACCAGTGCAGTAAGGGTTTCAGAAGTGGCCAGTGTCATTGAATAAATACAAGTTCTCTCAAAAATTAAAGTATTCTGTATGGAAAAGTTTAAATATATTTAATGGTAAATAATAAAAGAACACGAAAATATGGAATATCTTTTTACAACCACCAGAGTTTCAATCACAGGAAGTATTAAAATAAAAGATGAATAGATTCACACAGATACAGTAAAGCGGTACTTGACTAATCTCACTATGATGTCCTTCAAGAATGCAACTGCAGTCATAACATGTAGGTTGTCCTGCCTCAGGCAGCCCTCAGTTGGCCGGATTCCAAAGTCTGGGTCTGACGTCGGCTGATGTCGCTTTTCTCTCCGACGTCAGAGCGGCTGGAGTACATAAGCATCAGCCGACGCCATTTTCTTCAGTCTTTCTTGCCGCGGTGCCCGAAGCAGAAGCAGTTCGCAAGTGCCGGTCGGTCAGCTCCTGTATTCTACGATACCGAAGTCATCGAAAAAGCCATGGGGACCTTTTCTTGCCTCAGCCGATGTCAGAAATTACTGAAAAAGTTAACAATTGTCTTTTTTGTGGTAAACAAATACCTCATAAGGATTTCCACTCTTACTGCCTCCCTTGCCTGGGCCCAGACCACAACGTCTCGGCCTGTGTAGCCTGTGCTCGCTTCAACAAGTGCACTCTCAGGCGCCGGGCGGAGTTCGCTGAAAATTTTTTCGGCGATAAATTTGCCTACACCATGCCGTCGGATCTTCCGACTTCGCAAACACCCAAAAAGCGAAAAGACCTGGACCGACATCCTCGGCCCGCATCTACTACCGACTCCACGCCAAAACCTAGCGCGAGTGCTCCGGTTCCCTCTGAGACGGTCTCTCCACCGCTCCGAACCGAAGACACCGCATTACCGACTACTCCGATTCCAGACATTACTCCGACGCCAGTTATAGACTTTCCTCCGGATACCGAAACCGAGGAAATGCCCGAGACCATTGCTGTCGACAAGGTCACTCCTGCACGTGGAGCTGCCAGGCCTCCTATGGCCATGTCTATTAAGGCCTACACTAGGGCTAAGGCAGCCAGCAAAACAAAGCATATTACTTCTAAATCCTTACCTCAGCCGACTCCGGAGACACAAATTATGTCCATGGCGGCTGATTTAATTTCCATGATTAGAGGTTCACAGGCCCATCCTGAGAGAACATCCCAGCCTCCACCTGATAAAAGGCCTCGGGTTGAACCCTCTGACCCTACTCCTTCAGATGAAGACTCTGAGGGCTCTGTCCACTCTGATAGCCAGGAAGAGCTCTTCCAGACTTATGAGGACTCGGACGCAGAAGATTCCATCCCTTCGGCCTCCCCTCCTGAGGATATTTCTTTTGGGGAAGTTCTGCACACCATGAGGGAACATTTCAAGTGGCAGGGTCAGGAATATTCTGATTCTAGGAAACGCCTTAGGACTTTCCTTAAGAAGCCTCAGCACAGGCCCTTAGCTATTCCTTCTGTACTTGATGTTCTGGATGATTTGTATTCTGACTCTAGTGCTACCCCTGATTCCCTTCCTCCTGCTCCAGCCAAGCCAGACAGGTATTACAGGGTCCCAGAAACGCATTCCCATTTATTCAGGGCCCATACTGCTGATTTGGAAACTATTTCACAGGGGCCTAAAGGAGTTTCAGCCTCCACCTCAAAAAATCCTTTACCCTCCAACAGGGAAGCAAGGTCATTAGAGAGATGGGGGAAAAAGGTTTACACATCCACTACTTTATCTATGAGAGCTTTAAATTGCCTTTTTCATATGTTACAATATCAGGATTATCTCTTAGAAGATTTACAAAAAACATTAGCTTCTCCTGATCCTTTAGACAGGAAGAATTTGCAGGAAGCTGTACATAACACTCAGCAAGTAAGCAATCACTTCCTGCAGTGTGGATATGATGCACTGGAAGCTTCATGTAGGGCAGCTATGACTGGAGCAGTGATTCGTAGACATGCTTGGTTAAAAAGATCAACCTCTACCAGATCATGTAAAAGCAAAACTTCTGGATGCACCTTTGGAAAAGAACAAGCTTTTTGGTGCAAATGCTAAGGATGTGTTAAAGACCATCGAAGAAAAAGCAAAATCAGTTCAGACTGTGAAAGATTTCCTCCAGGTTCAACCCCCCCAGATTCAGTAGGAATTGGCCTTCAAAAAACTGGTCCTTTCCTAATCCAGAAAAGTTTCAAAGGGGTAAGAACAGACGTGGCCGAGGAAGAGGCCAATACAGAGGCCCTTACAGGGGTCGTCAATGGCAGCCAGGAAACCAAAGAAGTGACGCAGGGGTTTCACCTGCCCAACAACCACAAACTCAATGACTTCCCTCTACTACCGCCTACCAGGGAACAACTAGAAGTTCCCTTGGGCAGGAAATTATCTCTGTTTGCAGAAAACTGGCACAGACTGACAAAGGACAAATGGATTTTGGACATTATAGACCGAGGGTACAGGTTTCATTTTCACACCTTACCAAGAAAACAAGGCATGCCAAACCTACCACAAAATCAAAGGGCAGAGGCTATCAAACAAATCACTCTGCTGACTCGAATGAAAGCAATAGAAAGAGTTCCACAAGAAGAATAAGAACAGGGGTTTTACTCAAGACTGTTCCTTGTTCCAAGAAAAGAATCTCAATGGAGACCAATACTGGACTTGTCCGCATTAAACACCTTTCTCATAGTACCAAAGTTCAAAATGCTGACTCTACAGCAACTCCTTCCCATGCTGGGCAAGGAGTCGTGGCTGATTACTCTGGACCTCAAGGAGGCATTACCTGCATGTCCCTATCAGACACAGCTGCAGAAGATACCTCAGATTTCTTGCAGGGCCAGAGCATTATCAATTCTCAGCATTGCCATTTGGCTTATCTACTGCCCAGAGTATTTACAAAATGCCTGGCTTCAGTAATTGCTCATTGCAGGCTCCAGGGTATACAAATTTACCCGTACCTGGACGACTGCCTCATACAAGCGGACAACAAATTGATGTTGACAAGAAACCTGGATTATGTCATACGATTACTTCAAGCTCTGGGATACACAGTCAACTTCCAAAAGTCAAGACTGCAGCCATCCCAGCAAATAATCTTCTTAGGAGCCAAACTAGACACAGCCTCTCAGATGGCTTACCTGACAGAAGACAAGAAAGAGAAGTTAACTCAGTACTTCAAAGGTTTAGCAAAACTCACCCAGATGACTGCAAGGAGATTCCTACAGGCCCTGGGTTACATGGCATCCTGCATTCTACTGGTTCCATTAGCAAAACTACACATGAGGAAGCTTCAATGGTACCTAAAAAACATTTGGTCTCCACACAACAACAACTTGGAGACACTCATACCACTCATTCCATGCCTACAAAAGGAATTCCTATGGTGGGCCTCGGTGAGCCAGGAAAACACATGTATGTCATTCAAGAAACCACAGATAACACAGACCATGACTACAGACGCCTCAGACCTTGGATGGGGGGCGCACATGGAAGGCAGGTGTATACAAGGACAATGGTCTCCAAAGGAAACACATCTGCATATAAACCAAAAGGAAATGCTGGCAGTAATGCATGCCATCGAGGCCTTTCAACACCAACTCCAGCAAGGCCATTTAATGATACGGACAGACACCACCACTGTGATGTGGTACATAAACAAGCAGGGGGGCACCCACTCTTACCCCCTTTGCAGACTGACAATGCAGCTTTGGGAGAAATCACTGAGCCTAAACATCCAGTTACAATCCCAGTTTGTTCCAGGAAAAGACAATGTGTTGGCGGACAGCCTAAGCAGGAATTTCACAGATCCACACGAGTGGAGGTTACATCCGAAGGCCTTCAGACAACTCACTTTGACATGGGGCAAGCCAGAAGTGGACCTATTTGCCTCTCACCTCAACCATCTTCTACCAAAATTTTGCACAAGGACATACCATCCAAAAGCTTGGAAAATAGATGCCCTCTCATTCAACTGGAACTCCCTAGCAATCTGTGCATTCCCACCTCTGCATTACTAAAGATCAAAGCAGAGAAGCCCAAGGGAATCATAATAGCTCCGGATTGGCCAAGACAACACTGGTACCCACTACTACGGAGCATATGTCACACCAGGAGGTGGGCCCTCCCTCAGTGGCCTCTACTTTTGACTAAACACAATTTCGAAACACTGCATCCAAACCTTCAGACACTGCAGCTAACAGCTTGGGCGATCCCATAAATAACTTCAGCTTATCTCTCTCTAAGGAAGTTCAGCGGATACTAACAGAGGTTCGAAGACCATCCACCCGAAAGGTTTACTTAGCAAAGTGGAAAAGATTCAGCAATTGGAATACCAGCAAGGGACATGATGCATCATTGTTGAACATCCCACTCATCTTGGAATATTTGGCAGATATGTTACAGAGCGGCCTCTCATATTCTTCCATAAAGATACATGCATCTGCTATTTCAGCTAGATACAACACTGATCCTCCTGCTTTCTCTCACCCCTTACTAAGACAATTCCTCAGGGGAATCAAGAACATTAAGCCACCAAGAAGGGCCCCAGTGCCAGCCTGGGACCTCAGTTTTGTCTTAGAAAAACTGACTCTACCTCCTTTTGAACCAGCAGCTTCAGTTGACTTGCAATTTCTCTCATGGAAGACAGCTTTCCTGTTGGCAATTACCTCAGCAAGAAGGGTTTTGGAACTACAGGCCCTAATGGCAATACCACCCTTTATTATTTTCCACAGAGACAGGGTTTCATTAAGGACCAACCCTACCTTTATGCCAAAGGTGGTATCTAGGGTTTCTCTAAATCAAGCCATTCATCTGCCTGCTTTCTTCCCCAATCCTGAGAATAAGGGGGAAAGACTTTTGCATACCTTGGACATTCACAGACAACTTCGATACTACCTGGACAGAACCAAGGCCAGTAGGAAGTCTGAACAACTTTTTGTAGCTTACGCCCCTGCAGTCCAGGGAAAAGCAATTTCAAAACAGACTATTTCTAAATGGATTGGACATTGCATCAGATTCTGTTATTCCTTTCATGGAAAGACTGTTCCAGCCAATGTCAGACCACACTCCACCAGAGCTACAGCCACCTCTACAGCATTCTTAAGAGGGGTGCCTACCAAGGACATTCTAGAAGCTGCTACGTGGAGCTCCGTGCATACATTCTCCAAACACTACAATCTCCCTCTATATTCCAGATCCAGAGCAGGCTTTGCTTCGGCAGTCCTGCAGGGTTTGATTGCCACACCATCTCTTTCCTAGTGCATACCTCCTCCCCCAGCTAAGCTATGGTATTCTACCCACATGTTATGACTGCAGTTGCCTTCTTGAAGGACATAGTACAGTTTTGTATCTACCATAAATGTAGATGTCCGATAGACATGCAACTGCAGTCGGATTTTCCCTCCCTCCATACCCCTCTATGCCTAGGGTCCACTCCTATCCCTGTTACTCTTAGCTGGGGATATCTGTTATGGTGTATTTGTTTTATTGCTCATTTATTTGTTTGGAATCCTGTTTTTGTCTTCCAATTTGATTACAGCCTTCCTTGGAGGGCACCTGACATCTGGGGCAAGAAACACTGAAGAAAATGGCGTCGGCTGATGCTTATGTACTCCAGCCACTCTGACGTCGGAGAGAAAAGTGACATCAGCCGACGTCGGACCCAGACTTTGGAATCCAGCCGACCGGGGGCTGCCTGAGGCAGGACAACCCACATGTTAGGACTGCAGTTGCATGTCTATCGGACATCTACATTTATGGTAGGTACAAAACTGTACTTTTTCTTGACTGATCTAGAAGAGATAATATTCCCTGGTTCACTTACTAGAGAAGGCAAGATGAAGTAGGTGAGGGGTCCTTTCTTGTCAGGATCCAAAGAGAGTGTTACGAGACTTCACTCATGTAGTATTAAACATAACTTTTGCAGTAGATTAGAGAATGAAATCACATACGTCTGGTCTTCTGACTTCTGGTTCCCATGCTACCCCATTGCTAGAAACTGCCAGAATTTAGCACGTGTTAATAATGCGCGCACACAGTTTTGCTCAGATCTGTTGCATCTTCTGGAAGTCATAAAACAATTTCAAACTTCTGCCCTTCCAGAGTAGTAATTGGTTCACCCCAAAGCCAGCACAGAAAGCTTTCTACTACACACTGTCTCTGGGTGCATTGAGAACTGTAGTATACAATCTTTATGGCTTAGGCCCAGTAATTTAATTCCGAACAGTTTTCAAAGTTAGCCGCAGCTGGACTGTGATTAAACTATTTTCCTCCAGTATCCTCTGTTGCAAAGTTTTCATTTCAGCTGTTACAGCGCATGCATTTAATTGGTAACCACATGCATGTGTGTTTCTTTTCTGTCCAGCAGAACACACTGTTAATACATTTTCAACACAAGCAAACCTCACAAATACATTTTCAGCAGAAGCATCTGTAGAAATCAGTTTGATATACAAAAATGACATAATTCTTTACAAAATCCCACTAGCTGTGCTGGCATATGTTACATATCCACTGCTCTAGTTCTCGTGGCATAGCTGGCAGTTCCTCATTGTGTGTCTGTATCAGATGATCGAAATTTTAATTAAGCGAATAACTAAACGTCTATCACTAATAATCACATGCACAAAACATCGAACTTCAGTTTTCACTCAGGGAGACAATGCCATTGCTCAGCGGAAAAAAAACCCACTAAATATACCAACTCCGAGATCAGTCCACATTGAAGGAAGGGCAAACTCTGCGCAATGGCCAAACGACTTGTTTCTCTGAGTGGAAACTGCCATTTGCAGTTTTGTGTGTTGGATTATTAGTGATCGACGTTTAGTTATTTTATTAAATGTTCGATCAACTAATATAGACCCCCCCTCATTTTCACACACCGTTACTAAGTATTTGTGTTGTCCATTTTCATTCTTTCTCACGTCTCTACAAGCCAACCCCTGGCCTTGTGCCTTCAAGAATTTCTTGGAGGAAATTCAGAACCCATAGGTTCTGGGTTTAAGCCTCGATTCTTTTCTAATTTCTGTACTGTTGTTATAACCTATTGAGTTTATAGGGCAGCCAACTCAATCTGGGGATCTGGGGAGTTAGAGAAGGTGTGGTGCATTATGGGAAGAGGGAAGAGCTTGAGAATCTGAGCCCAAGTCTGGAAAAAGCAGCCTAGTCGGATCAGAGGACCCATCAGTAAAGAAGAATGAAAATGGACAACACTGATACTTGGTTATGATAAGTACATAACTTTTAATTAAGAGATCATAATCCCTAGATGTTCATTATAGTATTCACTGTTTAAGTCCTCACATTTGGAGTTTCCTTCATGCACTTAACGCATGGCTAGCCATTTCCAGAGCTTTACCCTCCCCCCTGTGGTTTTATCTGATGGCTTCTCACCAATTCATGGGTACTGTGGGAGGTATAAATAGTCATGCCATGCACTATATTTAACCTTGTATATTTTGGAGCGCTCACTCTATTCGTTAGCCTACTTCCAAAAGACAGATAAGTCCATGTGGGATTTTTTTCTGTTATCTTTTCTTTGTTCCATATCTGACACTGAATCCCAGTCCAAAAAGTATTTTGTTAAACTACATAGCAGTGTGGTGTAAGACTGAAATCCCCTCAAGGATATTTTTAATAGCTGTTCTACATTAGCCAACAGTACAACATGGACTCAAACACATTGTACTTCTTTCATCCTAATGACAGTCAGTAAAAAACTGGCCTCTCCAGGAGTTTCTGCCCCAAGAAAAGGGTACATGCTTTCTTCCTAGCCAATAGGTCATCCACCTAAGCCTTCAGGAGCCTCCCACTTAAGACATACTGATAAGAGGGGCTGCAGCTGTGATCTTGATCAGTTTAAGTGTTGCCTGGGTAATGTAGTTTTGTACCTGGGTAATGTAGTTTTGTACTTGGAGATGCTTTTTTTCAGCCCTCACCATAGCTCTGGTCTTGGCCTAGGCTTGTGGAGCAGCCATTCTGCAGCGGCCCCCACCATTAATTTTTCCCAGATCCATATCTTCTCCAGGGCCTTTTGGCTTCAGAAGCATTATTGTGATTTCAGAATAGAAGGCAGGATCCCCACAATTTTAGTATATGCCAAGGTTCCTAGTGACATCAAAATCCCCATCAGCAAACCAAGACCATGCAGTCCAGCTGTTCTTAGTCATGAGGCTCAAAACACCAGACTACAAACTGGTGTCTGCTAGCTTGCCTTGGCTGGGCAGTATCTCTTCCCATTCTGTTTCTTGGGCTTATACCAAATCCTTAGCCAAGCTTAGTGACATCAAAATCCCCATCAGCAAACCAAGACCATGCAGTCCAGCTGTTCTTAGTCATGAGGCTCAAAACACCAGACTACAAACTGGTGTCCGCTAGCTTGCCTTGGCTGGGCAGTATCTCTTCCCATTCTGTTTCTTGGGGTTATACCAAATCCTTAACCAAGCGGAGTATTTTGTCCTTTTTGAAGATGAGAGCCCCTTCAAAAATGGGAATGGTGGGTGTCTCTGTAAGAGGACTGATGACTATGGTACAGAAGCTGATCAGCTGTTAAATGTGGGCCATATTCCATGTGCTGAAAACTGCTGATATCCTGTCTTCTTCATACCAAAGCAAAAGTGATTTTCCAGTAGGAAAAATAAGAGTATTCTGAAGCCCAGCAGATGTAGTGAGATTACAGGAGCTATCCTGAGCGTGGACATCTAGCTGTCCCTTCACTGATGAAAGATGTCTGATAGTGCATCTCTGCAACCTGATTTATTTCTGTTTGCTCCTAGGAAGCCCCGCCACTTCTGCAGGGTTAGGGCTTTCCCACAAATGTCTTTCTAGGAACCCCTTGGTGGATCCAGATGTATTGTCATGGACCCTAACAATGGAGTTACCTTGTCTCAAACCAGGAATCACAATCTCCGTGGTAAGGAGAGCAGAGTATGTGACCATGTACATTTCTACTGCCTGTCCCCACATGATTCACTACCAGCAGTCTGTGCTGGTCAAGATGAATGTTAAGGCAGAGGGGAATTGAAGACAAGGATCTGAAACGAGATGCTGAACCTGTGTGATCTTTCTTGCCAGGTTGTTTAAATGTTCATATGTAGTTGTGATACTGTGAAGACGTCATGCAGGGCAGCAGCTACAGGGTTTGTGTTACATAAACATGCCTAGCTGTGGACCATGTCCTCATCAACCTCGATCACAGTCAATCCCCTTTCTCCAATTTTCTATATGGAGTGGGGGGGTTCACCATTCATTGCCACTGTCCTGTCTTCGACACCCATGCCTGATTGTTGCAGGCCTTCTCTAACACAATCCCATCTGTTTTTCCTGATGCCTTATAAAAAATAAGAGAAAAACTCCTGCTTTTTTCCTGTTTGTCCCAAATCTTAACCAAGTTATTTTCTGTTTTTCTGCACATATGCTCGAATCACCATAATGAGTGATGTTTTGTGTTTCACTGTTGCAGTCATCACCTGTGGGTTATCCCTGCTGTGGTAGCTCTGTCGGACGATTACCAGAGTCAATGTTTTTGAGTGCTGGCTGCTGTCGCCAGTGCTATAAAGCAAGGCAGCCAATGTCATATCAGTCTTCCTTGCCATGGCGCCCATAGCAGAAGCAGTTCACACGAGTGCTAGTTGGTCGCTGCTAGAAGTTGAATTTCAGCAGAAAATGTCTAAAGCCAAGTACCCCGTTGGGGACCCTTTTTTCTTGCTCTAACTGATGCCGAAAAAGTTAACAATAGTCTTGTCTGTGGAAAGCGGATCCCACACCGATACTTTCATTCCTACTGCATCACTTGTTTAGGCCCAGACCACGACGTCCCTCGCTGCTGGATGTTCGTGTTTCACTGTTGCAGTCATTACATTTGGGTAATCTGGTGGCAGGTTGCCCTCATTCTGCCTGAATTCCAAAGTCTTGGGTCCTGCGTCGGTTGCAGTCTCCTCTTCCATGAAGTCAGGTCATCAGGGGTATAAAACATGCAGCCAATGCCATTTTCTTTAGTCTTTCTTGCCGTGCGGTGCCCGAAGCAGAAGCATTTCGCAAGTGCCAGTTGGCCGACTACTGAAATATTAGAGTTTGAGTTTCAGAATCAAAGTTTTCACCAAAGCTAAGTACCCCATTGGGAAACTTTTTTCTTGCTTTTTTACCAATGTCAGAAAAAGTTAATTGTATTACTTGTGGGAATCAAATACCTCATAAGGATTTCCATTTATACTGTATTCCTTGCCTAGGCCCTGATCACAACGTGCCTGGCTGTCGGTTTTGTGCTAGATTAAAACAACGCACTATTGTATATTTTTGCATTAAAGTATTTTGGAAACAGATTTAACTACCCAAAAATGTCGTCTGATAGCAATCCGACTATCGGAGTACATAAAAAACGCAAAGAAAAGGACAGAGAAAGGCAGTCAAGATCCAAAAACGATGCCGAATATTCTCCTAAGCCAGTCGGTACTCAGGCACTTTCGCAACCCCAGATACCTGCTATCTTCGAGTCGCAGGCCTCTACCAACACCATGTGGTATCCGGCATGCCGCAAGATACTCAAGGTATTGGACCGACGGATGTATCTCCCTTGGATGGGTCCGGAGCCACTGAGCAGGCACCGGCTTCTGAGGGTGTATTCAGACCTCAACATTTGTATATCAAACCGACAGCTGCAAAACCAAAGACAAAGGCAACTTCTAAAACTAAAAAAAACGACGTATGAGCGACGTGCACAGGCCTCTATGCCTAAAAAACAGATGATTTTATGAATTTATTCACTCGGGAAGCTCCCTCCCTGCCTCTAAATCTATCAAAGGATTACCTCCTGCAAAACATCAGCAGTTTCTATGGATTTTGCCTGCTAGCCTGAGCCAATAGAGCTACTGTGAGGACTCCCCAGAACTAACTTTTATGAATGTATGTTGCCTTATAATAATTAATGTAACTACTTACTACACCTTATATGTCTGTCTTCCTGTGTGAGTGATTCAGCAGCCTACCACAGACCAATAGTTACTCTCCTCCCTCCAGGTCTTCTATGTCCTAGATAATTTTATAGTGTCTTAGGACATTTCATAGTGCACCATTAATAAAACCTGCTCACCTTTCCTGCCTGCTGTCTCCCTACTACCACCCAGGTGGCAGCACCTAACAACCTCAAGTCAGTTCAACATTACTCTCAGTAGGGCTTCATTTCTCTGAAACTGACTGAATATCTCAAATCCCAGAAACTACTCTCAAAAAGGCTGGTAATCTACCCCCCCTGCAAAGCACAATCTACTTGAATTAGAACAATTGCCACCCCTATAGTGCCTTTTTTAGGCAAGGCTCAAATTCTAAACCTACCACCCTAGAAAACAAAAATGGGAAGAAACTGAGGGTAATGCTGCTCAATGCCAGAAGTCTAAATCTCAAAATGCACGCACTCGAGGCCCTTCTCAGTATGGAGAACATCGATGTCTGTGCTGTAACTGAAACCTGGTTCAAGGCTCCTGAGAGCACCCCGGCACTATTAGGTTTTACCTCATATCATGCATTCTGGCCCCAAAACCCGGACCACACCACAAAAGGAGGGGGTGTATCCATATTCATAAAGGATACCCACACCTCCAGGTTGGTGGCAACGCCCGAAGCTTCGGAAACCATCCAGGTGCAACTAACCATAGGCAAAACTGCTCTACAAATTGTAGCATGCTACAGGCCACCCTCTCAAACTCAGGAACACCACACAGCCTTCCTGAAGACACTGGAGGGTATAAATGTATCTCCAAACACCATCATATTGGGTGACTTCAACTACCCGAATATAGACTGGGAACATTACTCAAGCCCTAACTTTCTAGCCCAACGGTTCCTGGAGTTCATAAATTCAAATGCCATGGAACAGCTAGTCACTGTTCCCACGAGAGGAGAAAATATACTAGATCTCATCACAAACATGGGGACAAAATGCTCCATACCGGAAGTATATCCCTCATTGGTGAGATCTGATCATAAACTAATCTCACTGGAAATTCACATCCTGCCCCCACCCCAAACAAAAAAGACCACAGTGAAGAACTTCTCTAAAGCAAACTTCACACTACTCAAGACTGGTGTGGTATACTTCAAGGCCCCTGAGACAGTGGAAACCACAACCCAAGCTACGGAAGCCCTTACAGATGCCTTCTATGAACACCTCCAGGACTGCATGGATCAGGCAATCCCAAATAAAACCAAGGCTTTTTCCACAAAGGGCAAACGTCCAGTCTGGTGGACCCCAGCCATTAACAAACTTTACAATAAGAGGAGAAAGCTATTACATGATAGAACAAAATCCATAAAAAGGAAGATACCCCTGATCATTATTAGTAAAAAAATACGAGCACTCATAAAATCAACTAAGGCCAATTTTGAGAGAAAATTGCCATGGATTCAAAGGACAATCATAAGGCCTTTTTCAGCTATGTTAGGAACCTGGGTGGAAACTCCCAGATATGCTCAGAATTAGTCCAAAATGATACAAAAATCACTGAACCCACAGACATTGCCAACATACTGGCAGACAGGTTCAGTGCAAACTTCACCCCCCTCTCCCCCCCTAAAGGAGCGATAACTATCCCAGCGGAGTGTAGCCTCCCAGACATCTCAAATGCGCAGGTGAAAGCTGCTCTCTCTAAAGCTAAAAACACAGCATCAATGGGACTGGATGGTGTCCCCGGCTGTGTGCTACACGAGCTAAATGAGGAATTAAACCCGCACATAAGGCAGCTGTTTAATCTCAGCCTTGCCACAGGATACGTGCCCAAGGAGTGGCGTACGGCAACTGTGGTCCCACTCCACAAAGATGGTGCCTCTACAGACCCTGGTAATTACCGCCCCATAAGCTTAACAAGTCTAGTCTGCAAAGCTATGGAGAGGATCATAATGGAGCTCATAAACAAAGATATAGGGGACTTGCAGACATTGTACCCGACCCAGTTTGGCTTCAAGGGAAGATCATGCCTTTTGAACTTGGTCGACTTCTTCGAACAGTCACCAAGGCCATTGATGAGGGAAAGGCAGTCCATACAGCCTACCTTGACCTTGCAAAGGCTTTCGACACAATACCCCACTCGGGTATTGTAGAAAAACTTACCAGCTTAAATGTAAACCCATATGTCACAAGATGGGTTGCAAACTGGCTTAAGGACAGAACCCACAGGGTTAGAGTTGCTGGCGCTATGTCAGACTCCAAGCCGATCACAAGTGGTGTCCCACAGGGCTCGGTCCTTGGTCCCTATTGTTCGGCATCTACTTCTCAGAAGTACAGGCCAACATGGGAGGTCTTTGGCTGACAAAGTTTGCAGACGACTGCAAACTGGTCGCCATAGTGGAAAGTGCATCGGACATGGATATCCTTCAGAAGGGACTCACGGAAACAGATAGCTGGTGCCAGAGCCATGGCCTGAAGTTAAACGCCAAAAATGTATAGTCATACCCTTCGGGAAAAACAAGGTAACCCCAAGCTACCATATAGGTGGCAATCCACTAAGCACAGAAGAGGTTATCAGGGACCTGGGGACCCAGGTTGACAGTGGCCTTTCTTTTGACACTCACATTGCTAAAGTGGTTAGAAAGACCTTCTACATTGCCCACCTGATCATGAAGGGATTCACATCCAGATCTAGTGAGGTCATTGTTCCCCTGTACTCTTCACTTATCAGACCAATGATCGAGTACAATGCCCCATTCGGGAAGTATCTCGCCCGACATCTGCAGCAATTGGAGAGACCCCAAAAGTTTCTCACCAAAAGGATAAAGGGACTCCAAAATCTGTCATATGCTGCCAGATTGAAGAAACTCCAGCTCTATTCAGTCGCATACCGTCTGCTCAGAGGTGACATGTGCCTGACATACAAGGCCATGTCCAACCCGGAATTAATGGACATGCTCCACCTCAAAAAATCCAAATCCACCAAAACCACTAGAGCAAGCGACTTGAACCTTAGCACGGATATAAATAGGACGTGCTGGAGGGATAGATTTATCACTCAGAGACTCCCTATGCTGTGGAATAGAGTCCCGGTCCATGTGAGGCAGAGCACCTCGCTGGCTCTGTTCAAGAGAAATCTTGACCTGTGGATGGAAGATCGTAGGTTTACCCCAGGAATCATCTCTGTGTCACTGCTGGACAGAGGCACAACAAACTAATGGGTACAGTATTTTTTCATATACGGGGTGGCGTAAGCCACAAAAATTCGGGCTAGGCTTATAAATGCCTTGGGGCAGATAGCCTAGTATAAACCTATGAACCTATTTATCTTTGTAAATTACTTCTCCCTTATATTTTCTTATCCACTTACCACTGCTTACCTTACTACTTAAACAGCAGTTGCTGATACTTTTTTTTCTGCTGTTGGTTCTCCTTCTCCTCTATCCCGCTCCTTTTACCCTACTGGCTCACTCCGCTCCCCTACCCTACCCCCAAATTCCACACACCCCCACTGCTCCTACTCTTATACCTCCTCACACCACCCCCTCAGTCACCTACATCAATCATAAACACCCTATACCAAACCCCTCCCACTCCCATACACAATCCAATTCATACACACTTCACCCTCTCCCATACACACTCCACTCCTCACACACCCATACAACAATGCCTACCTTCCCCCTACAAACTCTACTACTAACTTCACTTCTATTATCCCTAACCCATATTACCCAAATTAACCTCCACAGCAACACACACCTACCTCTAACCACACATACTACCACCTCAAGCATTCCACATACATCACAACCATATTCACACATCTCCCCAGAACTCTACTCCTCCAACACATCCCATCTTTTCAAACCCACCAATACTCCCTACTCCAACACCTCACCCTACTCTAACTACTTTATCAAAGAAAACCCTCCCCCAGCAAAGTCATATTTCTCTATCCTCTCTACTCCTCCTCAATCAGCTCTTCCCCCATATCTCACTCTCTCTCTCAGGTGACATCCACATGAACCCAGGTCCAAGCCCCAACAGTACCCACCCTAATCCAAATTCAAATCCACACAAACTCAAGGCTATCCGCCTCACAACCCTAAATGCACAAAGCCTCTGTAATAAAATCCCCAACCTACATGCCTGGCTCTATCACAACCAGCCAGACATAACTGCAGTCTCTGAGACTTGGCTAAAACCCACCATCAGAGATGATGAATTCCTCCCCCCAGGCTATCATATCATACGCAATGATAGGCCTCATAGGAAAGGAGGTGGAGTAGCTATTATCTACCCCTCCACTCTCACTTTTACTCTTCTGACCAACTCCATCCCGACTTTTGCCAATGCAGAATTGACCATGGGTTTCTTAAAACTTAACTACAAATCCATCTGCATCTGCTCCATCTACATCCCACCTGGAGACAATACCAAAACTCTAGAAGACATCCTCTCATGATTTAGCTCAAACATCAAAAAGGAAACCTACATTCTAGGTGACAAATATTAACTGGGTCCCCTTCCTCTTAGGTACCCCAACTCAATCAATCAACCTCTACAATTTTACCCAACTAATAAACATCCCAACCAGGCCAAATAAACAAGGTACCTCTGGTACCATGTTAGATTGGATATTAACAACCCCACCCCAACAATACCTCCAAAGCCGGTTTTATACCAGACCCCCTAAGCGACCACTTACCAGCCTTCATAGACTGCCTACCCTCTCACATAGAAAAACAACACCTATTCAAGCAATCCCGTAACTTAACTTCCTCAAACCCCAAAATCTTCTCTGAATGTCTTAATATTACTAACTGGTCTCCACTAAAAAGCCTCCCTCTAGACAACGCTGTCTCATATTTTAACCAAACTTTCCTTACCTTACTTAATAAACTAGCCCCTCTCCAAACCAAATGCATCAAAACTAATCCCTGTCCCTGGCTATCCCAAGAAACTAAACTAATAATGAATCAACGAAACAAAGTGGAAACTATACCAAAAACACAAAAACACCAGCACCTTCCAAGAATATAAACATCTACGTAACCTAGCCAAAAAACAAATAACAAAAGATTGTAAAAACTACTACTGCAACCTGCAATCCAAGCACTCAAACAACCCGAAGAAATTCTGGGCATCCATCTCCTCAATACTCAACCCTGGTAATGTACCAACCCCAGCCCCAATCTTAACCTCTCAAGCCTTGAAACAGCTACTGAATTCAACACATTTTTCATAGATTGCATAGCTAAATTATCCTCCACTTTCCTCAAACCACCCAACAGTGCTACCCCCTCACCCTGCCCCCCTAACCTCCCTTCTCACCCTCTTTCTCCCCACTGTTCTCCCTTAAACCTGTCTCCACCAAAACTATTGAACGACTACGCCAAAAGCTAAAACCATGCTGCAATGCCCCTGACAAACCTCCCAGCAAATTTTCTTCAAATATCAGCTGAATCTAAAGCCTATCCCATATCCATTCTCATAAATAGATCCATTCAGGAATCCTATGTACCTACCATCTGGCGTCATGCTTTCATAATCCCTCTCCACAAAGGTGGTAAGACACTGCCAACTTCAGACCCATAGCTATACTCTCTCCTCTCTCAAAAATTCTCGAGAAAACCATCCACTCTCAGCTAATGCCGTACCTAACCCAGCACAAACTCCTCTCTCTCACCCAGCACGGCTTCCAGCCCGGCCACAGCATCATGACAGCCCTCCTCTCCTTCCTTGAAACAATCAACCTAGCATGTGACAACGGCAAATATGTATCTTCTTTATTTCTTGACCTCTCAAAAGCATTCAACACAATCTCCCATTCCCTACTCCTCTCCCAGCTCTCACACGTGCACCTATCCCCCCCCCCCCAAACTTAGCCTAGTTCTCCAGCTACCTTTCCATGCGCCAACAGGCTGTACAATGGAAAGAATCAACCTCCCATTTCTTACCTACACCCACAGGAGTTCCTCAAGGATCAGTACTGGGGCCCACTCCTCTTTAACTTATTCATCAACAATTTCCACCACTCCATCCCGGACGCCTCAGTCATCCAATATGCTGATGACTCCACCATCATCTGCTCAGCCTCCTGCCCCTCCAGACTTCTACTTCATAGCCAAATAGCCTTCTCCAAAACCGAATCATGGAAGCAGTCTCATCACCTAGCCCTAAATGCCAACAAAACTAATGATTTTCACTCCTACCAAAACCTCACAATTCAAAAAGGAATAATTTACCATCAAAAGCCACAATAACTCCCCTCTAGAAATCATTCTTAGTACCAAGCTGCGTGGCATTACAATTGATGAAAGCCTAAAATTCGATTCCCACATCCTCTCTGCAATAAAAAAAAAAAAAAAAAAAAAAACAGAAAATTGGTCTCCTCTACAGACATAACTGCTACCTAACTCCCTCCTCCCATCAAACCCTTGCATCAACCTTCCTTATCCCCTCTCTTTTACAGTTCTCCCCTATTCTCGAACCTACAACTTGGCCTCCATTCCCAACTCGAAGCTTGTTACAATAAAATCTGCAAATTTGCAACCAGTTGTAAGAAACTCCTCCCATCACTGCCACTCCTTTCACACCCTGAACTGGCTTGAACTCCACAACCACCTAAAATACCTACAACTTACATCAGCCCACAAACTTATCTGTAAACCGACAGAATGTCCCTCTCTTTCCAAATCTCTAACACCCTACACACCTGGACGCACCCTGAGATCCAAAGGCCAAGACCTCCTACTTGTACACAAACCCCCTACACCCACCTGGCCAGCTATTGCTATCCCACACCACAGCCAAACTGTGGAATGCTCTCCCCACACCACTGTGTAAAATACCAAACCATAACTACAAATCCATGCTTCTCTCCCATCTCACCTCCAAATGGGCATGTCCTTCACATGCTCCCACGTAAAACACCCACACCACTAACTACACTCCTAAATCATTTTTCTTTGCTAAATGTAACAATGTCATAGGTCTTTCCCTTTACATCTTTCTAAATTATTCCTTAAATTATACATTCTTATTATTATACATCTTTCCTATTTCTTTTGCATGCCACCCTCTAGCCTGCCTTACCCATATTCTCAAACTGACACCCTCTTAATTGCTAAGCAGTGTAAATATTAATGTAACACTGTTATTTCCTGTACATAATAATTTTGACATAAGATACTCACATTGTGGCAACTTTCTGTATTTTTGCCTTTTCCAAGTTTTACAAAACTCTGTACTTATATTTTGTAATGTTGCAAATGTCTGTATTTAAAAAATTTATATTTGTAATGTTCCAAATCTCTGATTTTATACTATGTATCTGAGCTTTTCTCCTCGGGTCTCCACTGAAAATGGGCCACAAGCCCAGTTGGAATAACCCGGTTAACAAACAGTAATAAATAAATCAAAATGGCTGAAGACCTTATTACCTTGATCAGGGGTACCCATCCCCTTCCAGATACCAGATAAGAGGCCTAGGCAGGACACTGACTATAAATCTTCTGATCAGGTTTCTATTTCTTCTGATTCCTCTTCTGATCAGGAATTATCTATACCTCCCTGTGAGGATTCTGATGCTGAGGAGTCTATTCCATCTGCATCTTCTCCTGAGGATTATTCATTTGGAGAAACCTTGCATACTTTGAGGGAGCATTTTCACTGGGAGAGTCGAGACTTCTCAGAATCAAAAAAGAGGCTCAGGAATTTCCTTCTTCATCAGCACAGGCCTTTAGCCATTTCCCCTGTCCTAGACATTGTGGATGATGTATTTTCGGATTCAGGTTTGACCCCTGACTCCTTACCTCCGGCTCCCAGTAAGCCTGACCGATATTGCAGGGTCCCTTACTCACATAAATTTTTATTTAAAAACCCTGCTGCTGATCCTGAAACTATTTCACTGGGTCCAAAGGGCGTTAAGGCCTCGAAAGCAAAAATTCCTACCCCCTCGGACAGAGATTCAAGGGCACTGGACAGATGGGGAAAAAAGGTTTATACTTCTGCAACTTTGACAATCAGGGCCTTAAGCTGTCAATTTCATATGCTTAAGTACCAATAACATGTTATGGGATTGCTTAAACAGAAAATGATGTTGATTTCAGAATGTGCAGAAAATAAATAATTGCAGGAATTATTACATGCAGCTGAACAAGTTGGAAAGCATACTCTTGCAATGTGGTTTTGATTCCTTAGAGGCCTCCTGCAGGGCCGCAGTTACTGGATCTGTGATTAGGAAGCATGCCTGGTTAAAGGAACAAAATTTGCTTGATCATGTTAAAGCTAAATTGCTAGATGCACCTTTACAGCATGATTCTCTGTTTGGTATTAAGGCAGGATAGGTTTTAAAGAAAATAGAAGACAAAGCTAAGTCTATGCAAACTGTTAAAGACTTCTTACAAGTGCAGCCACCAAGATTCAGTAGACACTGGCCTACAAAAAATTGGTCCTTTTCAGACAGAGCTCAAAGGGGCAAATCCAGACGCCATAAGGGTTCTCAGATACCTTGTGCAAGATTCATACAGGTCAAAGCAATGGGGCACTTCCACCTCCAAATCTGGAGGAGATAAAGTGCAAACCTACAGAAAGCAATCCCAATGACTTCCCTCTGCTTACACCAAGCACTTATCTTTTGGCAGCACCCATGGGGAAAATTAGCACTTTTTGCTCAAAATTGGCAGTTAATAACCCAGGACAAGTGGGCACTAAACATCGTATCACAGGGATACAGATTCCATTTCCACACTCTGCCAATGGCAAATGGTTGGCCAGGTCTGCCAAAAAATCATTGGGCAGAGGCACAGAAACAAGTTACGTCCCTCATGGATATTGGGGCCATTCAGACAGTACCAGAACAGGAAGGACAAGGTTTTTACTAGACTGTTATTGGTACCCAGAAAGGACAAGGCCTTGCGGCCAGTACTGGATTTATCGATTTTGAACACATACCTGAATATTCCAAGATTCAAAATGCTGATAAATGAAATAGCAAATTGATATTTTGTTACAAGGGAAACAAATTTGTTAAAACTTTTCCCCTTTTTGCCTCATTTTATTTAATTTATTTAGTGTTGATTTTTTATGATGTTTTGCATATGGAGTAATTAAAAAAAATACTTTATCCTCATTTGCTAAATAAATGTTTCTAATGTAATATTAAGTCTTAGATGGATATCTTAATGTTAATGAATGATTGTATATTTAGAAATGCTAAAATTAATATTAGATATGTAAATATGAAAGAGAAAATGGATGAATGAGTAGTTTTTTTGGAGAATGTGAATAAAAGTATATAAAAAATGTGATGTTGATGACCTCTAAAATGATTTACAAGTACAGAGTATGGTTAAGGTTAAACCTAAAAAAATTAAATGTAAAAAAAATGTTACTTTAATGTCAATAAATTGTTGCCATGGTTTTTAGGTTTGCCTAAATTTTTAAAAATGTAAAAAGTTTTTTTTAATATGAAAGGAAATTTAAAAAAAAGAAAAAGGAAAAGAAAGAGAAAAGTGGATGGCTTTACAGGACTTAGAAGAGGATTATATTAGATATTATTGCTGACAAAGGGGCAATTAGGGGGATATTGGGTGATACAAAATAAATCTGATTACTAATTTATGGTTAACAATTTGCTTCAGAACAATGATGAATACATATTACTTACGTCACTATGTTGAATCGATATAACTGTTTCCAGAATCTTTTGGAATAAGGAAAGGGATAGGATTCTTATTTATGATTGTTGTTAATAAAGGAATAAGGACCTTAATGTGTTTCAACCACCACTATTTACACCTTATGTATTAAACATATGCTCCCTGGCAACCCAAGTTTCAATAATACTATGATTGGGATCTTTCTTGGAAAAGTATAGTGTCTTTTCCTGGATTAGAACTAAAATTGGATTTAGTTTCATGTGTGCTCATATCAAGTTTTTTTAAAAAGTTAATATAATAAGTAGTGAATAACAGACAATAACACATTGTAGATTTAATAATTGAATGATTAGTGACCACATTTTATAGACACTTGCATTGATTTTGAATATGATTATGTCATTATATACTAACATGGGCTGAAGAGTTGATGAACTAATTTTTGATCTTAGTGATCATAATTTTTGTTAATTTTGATCTCATTTCACATTCTTATTTTTTATTAAAAAAAAGCGGCAATGGGAGCAATACTGCTCATGACCAACGGAAATTATGCTCCCAATTATGTATTTTTTTACAAAATTTTAGCTTATTTTTTTGTTTATTTATCCTAATGTTTTTCATAGCGGTTTTATGTATTATTGAAGTGACCTGATGCAAAGATATTTTATATATTTGTGATATTTTTTGAAGAATTGAATGATTGAAATGATAATGAACATAGTTTCTTATCTGGTCAATTCTTTATGAGGTCATTTTTGGACTTAACTTTTTTCATAAGTAACAATAAGAAGAAGATAAGACTCAATAGAGAAAGGATACCTCAGCAAACATGTTTGCATCGTCCAGCATGCATCCTCCTCATCTATTTAAAAGCTTTTTATGGTGAACCAACATACCAATACATAATTCACAATAATATATGATAACATACCAGTATAGTGAAAGAATTAAACATTTTTGAGATTGAATAATTTTTGAGATTGATATTGGATACTATGATGGGAATTATGAGATTTATTGAAAACAAGGAATGAATATACAGCCATATAGGCAATTTTCAGGGATGGTTGAGTTGATTGATGTGATTGTTTTTTGTAAAATGTAACAAAATTTACAGCTTTTTTTTTTATATTTGTAAACCTAATTAAAAATTCTGATTGGTGGTGGTGAAGATGAGCTCATAACTAAGCTTTTTTCGAAGATTCATATTTCATTTTGAAAAAAAAAAAAGAAAACTTAAATTAAATAAAAAATAATAACCTTAAAAGAAAATATTAAATAATTCTTCTTTGTAATTTTTTTATTGATAACTCTTGTAGTATTATTCTTTAGATATAAATTGAATCCATTAATGTTATGAATATTAATCATGTTAACCATTAAACCATAGGTATTAAACCAGTGCATTATTTTTTATATTGATATAATATAGTACATTATATTAGGAAAAAGAGGCAAACTAGAATGATAATTAGACTGAGAATTTTGAGAGACTTAGGGACATTAGGAATTCAAGTGCATTTTAGTCGGTTTGCATTTTAAGCATTTTGTGATATACATGAGGATTGGAAAATTAAATTGTTTTAATATTATATTAGGCAAATCTCATTGCATTAAGGGTGACAATATTTGTGATATTAGAACTGGAACTTGAAACTAGGATGATTCTGTTTACAAAATTTTTAACCTTTTGGTTTGAATATTGAGCATTATTTGAATTAATTTATTGTTCAAATTGTTAAAAAAAAATAAATAATAAATATCATTTGTATATTATTATTTGTATTTTCATTCATAATTATAATCATTATTATTATTTTATATTATATTATAGAGATATATAATATTTATAACAAAGTTTTTAGTTTTTTTGGGAATTGTTAATATAATTTAATATATGTAATATGTATAAATATAATAAGAAAATCAATACAAACAACAAATTTTTTTTTTCCTCTTTTTTTTGAGGTTGATTTTTTAATTAATTGAATAATAATTGAAATTTTTTGTATATAAAGACTATATTTTTTTTTTGTTATGTTTTGTGATTGATAATGAGATGATGACCAGGTCCTGGAAATATAAGGAGAATTGCTGCTACTTACTGGCTGTTTGGTGTGTTTTTTATTCAAAATGCTGACTTTGCAGCAGCTTCTGCCCATGCTGGGCAAGAATGCTAGGCTGGTGACTTTAGACCTAAAAGAGGCATACCTGCATGTCCCAATAAGGCAATCGTGCAGAAGATACCTCAGATTCAAGGCTGGCTTAATGCATTACCAATTCTCTGCACTGCCCTTTGGCTTATCTACTGCGCCCAGGGTCTTCACAAAGTGCCTGGCACCAGTAATTGCATTTTGCAGACAAAGTATACAAATATATCCTTACTTAGACTACTCTCTCATTCAAGCAGAGAACCAAGGACACACTCTTCTTCGACACCTGGCATTTGTGAAAAGGCTTCTGACATGCCTAGGGTACACAAAAGAAAAATCACAACTGGTACCCTCTCAAAAGATAACATTCCTGGGTGCAAGCTTGAATACAACTGCCCAGATGGCTTACCTCACGCCAGAAAAGCAAAGGCAACTGACTACTTACTTCAAACTGATGACAACAAAAACCCAGTCTTCTGCAAGACAAATTCTGCAGGCTTTGGGCTTCATGGCATCCTGCATCCTACTGATTCCATATGCAAGACTGCATATGAGGAAACTTCAATCGTACCTAAAAAGTTTATGTAGTCAACATTCTCACAGTCTGGAAACAATGATTCCTCTTATTCCCTGCCTGCAACAGAAGTTTCGATGGTGGGCAATGGCATGTCACCAAAACATGGGACGGACCTTCACTCTACCCCCTGCCAGCCAAACCTTAACAGACGCATCAGATTATGCCTGGGGGGCCCACATGGCAGGAAGATGCATTCAAGGCATATGGACACCAAAACAAATGCATCTACATATCAACCAGAAAGAGATGCTAGCTGTTCAAAATGCCCTAACAGCCTTCAAGGACTTATTTCATCCAGGACAACTACTGATAGACGGACAACACCACAGTCCTGTGGTATATAAACAAACAAGGGGGCACGCACTCATACCCCCTTTGCAGATTAGCCATGGCACTGTGGGACACAGCTTTGACCTACCAAATACATCTTCAAGCTCAATTCCTGCCAGGAAAACAAAACACTCTGGCAGACAATATAAGCAGAAACCTTATGGGTCCTCACGAGTGGAAACTAAATCAACAAGTCTTCAGCATGATAACAGAGAAATGGGGGAGCCCAGACATGGATCTGTTTGCCTCTCCTCAAAATTATCAGTTGAAAAAATTCTGCACAAGGACTTATCACAGACCAGCATGGAAAGTGGACGCCCTGTCCTTCAGTTGGAAAAAACTATCAGTTTACGCCTTTCCTCCTCTGCCTCTTCTCCCCAAGGTCCTCCTAAAAGTCAGACAAGAAACCAAAGATAATACTAATTGCCACGCCAATACTGGTACCCAATCCTAAGGAGCTTGTCTCAATACCCAGCCTGGACCTTACCTCAAAGACCTCAACTACTGTCCCAGCAAAACAGTCCGATCCTGCACAATCAACTACAGACCCTGAACCTGGCAGAATGGCTGATCATGTAGCCATACAAACACCACCTCTCAGTAAAGCTGTGATGGATGTCATTTTGGAAGCCAGAAGGCCTAGTACTAGAAAATCTTATGCTGACAAATGGAAGAGATTATGTGCTTGGAATCAAGCACAAGGAACAGATACAGCAGAACCAAATATTTCTCAGATATTGCAATACTTAACTGAGATGCTTGACAAAGGCCTATCTTTCTCATCAATTAAAATCCATGCCTGTGCCATTTTGGCTCATTACAATACAGAGCCACCAGTCTTTTCTCATCCTTTAGTAAAGCAGTATCTTAGAGGAGCCAAAAATGTAAGGCCTCCTAGAAGATCACCATTGCCTGCATGGGACCTCAATTATGTGTTGGAAAAGCTCACCCTGCCTCCATTTGAACCAGCTGCTACCGCTGTTATAAAGTTCTTATCATGGAAGACAGCTCTGCTGCTAGCAATTACTTCAGCAAGAAGAGTTTCAGAGCTACAGGCCCTCATGGCTGTTGAACCTCTTATCATATTTTACCTAGACAGGGTGTCTGTGAGGACAAATCCTACTTTTATGCTTAAGGTGGTTTCCAGTGTGGCTCTTAATCAAACAATTCATCTGCCAACCTTCTATCCATATCCACAGAACAAGGGGGAGAGAATTCTGCATTCCTTGGACGTATACAGACAGCTAAGATTCTACTTGAGCAGGACTAAAGCTGTAAGAAAAACTGAGCAATTACTAGTGACATATGCTGCAGGATCAGAAGGAAAGGCTATTTCAAAGCAGACAATTTCAAAGTGGATAAGCCACTGCATCTGTTTCTGCTATTTATGCCATGGTAAACCTGTGCCCAAGGGCATTAGGTCTCATTCCACCAGAGCTGCAGCTACTTCAGCCTTTCTCAGGGGAGTACCAACCAAAGACATTCTAGAGGCTGCTACTTGGAGTTCTGTTCACACCTTTACAAAGTATTATCATTTGCCTCTCTACTCTAAATCCAGGGCAGGCTTTGCCACTGCAGTTCTGCAGGGCCTTAAAGCCACTCCTAATGCTGTTTAGCTCTAGCCTCCCAACCACAGCTTTGGGATTCTACCCAAATGTAATGACTGCAACAGTGAAACATGAAGAACATGGTACAGTTGTGTACACTTACCATAAATGTAGATGTTAGTGTATTCACTGTTGCAGTCTTGGTTTCTCTCCCTTCATCCCCCATTTAACATCTTCCCAAGGAGGCTTTTAGCCACCAGGACCACTTCTCTCTTTTCCGTTGTGCTTCTGATGGGTTAGGGTAAGAAAAACTGATGTAATGATGTCGGCCACCTTGCTTTATAGCACTGACGGTCTGACATCAGACTACAGGCGATAGCAGCCGGTGCATAAAAACATTGACTCTGGTATTCGGGCCGACCGAGGGCTACCACAGCTGGGATAACCCACAGGTGATAACTGCAGCAGTGAATACACTCAAACATCTACATTTATGGTAGGTGTACACAACTGTACTTTCTTTGACCTTTTCTGCAGTAGGAGCTAGTTTGGCTTCCATTCTTATGTCCTGATTTCATGTGTCCCACAGCTTGCATCCTACCACCCATCTCTGGCATTTCATCTCAAGTCATCTCTAGCTTCCTCAACTATTCTGCGTTAATTGCCCAGGTTTCTGTACCATACCATAGTACTGGCCACACCACTGTTTTATACACCTTATTTTTCATCTTCTTTGGCTTTCTTCTGTTGCACACCACACCTGCAAGTGTGCCATTTGGCTGCAACCCATCTGATTCTAGCTTTGACCTCCTCATTCAGACTTCCCTTCTCCATTACCCCTCCCAGATACCTGAAACTGTTAACCTGTTCCACAATTTTTGTTCTATTTCTATTCTCAGCTGTTTCTAATTTCATTTGCTTTCTTTACAACTGTCCTTACCTTTACTCCATTTCATCCCATATGCCCACACTTCTGTGTTCTATTCCCATGTCCTTTGCTGACATTCTTGCTCAGAGTCTGTAATGTCACATCATCTACATACATCAACTTTATTGGTCTGTCCCTTCTGACCTGTTTGTAATGTAGTCCATCTCCAGTATAAACATCAGTGACCTCAGAGCTGAACCCTGGTGTGCACCCACTCCCACTGGGAACCCCTCTGAGACCGAACACTGTTTGTACTTGAGTCATTGGGTCTTTGTACATAGCCTGCACTAATAACTGAACACTTGTTTGTATTTGTCATTGTCCCCTTGTACATAGCCTGCAGTAATGACCGAAGATGGTTGGTACTTCAGTAATTGGGTCTTCCTACATAGCAAGCACAAATGAATGGACACTGTCCGTACTGGATTCATTGTGTCCTTGTACATAGCCTGTGCTAATTCTACCAATATTCCTTCCAGAGTATGGGCAGCCACAGTGGTGCAGCGGTTAGCATTGTTGCCTCACAGCAAGAGGTTCCCTGGTACGATCCTTGGCTGGGGTGCCTTCTGTGCGGAGTCTGCATGTCCTTCCTGTGGTCACGTGGGTTTTCTCCGGGTGCTCCGGTTTCCTCCCACATCCCAGGGACATGCTGTAGGTCGATTGGACACTCTAAATTGACCCTAGGTGTGAGTGCGTGTGTGTGCCTTCTGTGGAAGGTTAGGCGCTGGGCTGGCAACTCGACACCGTAAAACTCCACTGCCAATCATGAGCGGACATGTGATCTGCTGTGGCGACCCCTAACTGGGAAAAGCCAAAAGAAGAAGATTCCTTCCAGAGGATGTTAAAGCAGAGATCACTCGACAACATCTGTTTGCGCTTTGTACTCAGGAAATTTAAGGCTGCATTTTCTGGTCTGGGTTCCTAGATGCAGCAAAATTTTCTCAGCATAACCTTGTCCATTTCACCCTAAACAAGACTGCAAATCTGGTGAAAGGATTTAGGTTAAAATTAAAAACAGTGGTAAGCGCCAAGGCCCCTAGGGATGCACGCAGTGGGATCAGCAATTACTCAGCCAAGCTACCCCCTCCAGTATGGTCTGTAAGCCCTCTCCAACCCAGTTCCCTTTCAGCACCAACTGAGTCCTCCTCAAAAAAAAAAAGTTGGAAGGCACTTGTTCTCTAAGAATTTCAGAAGTGTTTGAAGTGCATCAATGTTTTTCAAATAAAAAACTGATGAAATACCTCTTAGAAAACAAATTACTATCCACTCAGCAACATGTTTTCTGACCCTTTCCATAGCACCACCACCGCACTTAAATCATTCACTAATACCGTCAATAATCACCGAAACAATGGACTGATAGTATCTGCAACTCTTAGACTTATCTAAAGCCTTTGACATGGTCAACCATGAAAAACTGCTTCATACACTAACCACCCTAAATTTCAGCTTCTCTACTATCCTCTACTATTTCTAGGTTTAAGAGCTACCTAGATGGTAGGCAACAAGCTGTAAAATGGCTAAATCAGCTCTCTCCTTACTGTCTGTCTCCCTAGGGGGGTACCCCAAGGCTCCATCCTGGGTCCTTTACTCTTCACCCTATTTACTAATCATCTACCATCCACCATACCCAAAGCCTCAATAGTCCAATATGCAGATGATACCACCATTATCTGTGCAGACAACTCCCTTGACCACCTCCTCTCCCTAACACAAGAATGCTTTTCCCCTGGCAGAAACATGGATCACTAACCAAAACCTCATTCTAAACCCAGCCAAAACCAAATTACTCCTCTTCAGCCCTCACAGATCTCCACCTTCTTCATCTAACTTTTCAATCTCCTCTCATAATATCACCGTCACACCCAGCAGCCATGCCAAACTGCTAGGCCTTGAAATTGACAATAGCCTTAAATTTGACATTCATATCTCCCAGACCATAAAAAGAGTCCACAGAAAAATGGGCCTACTCTATCGCAACAAAGTTTCTCACTAGTCACTCTGATTACCATAACAAGGACCCACACCACCTGTCGAGCCTACTTTACACCTCCCCGTGCTTACCAATCTCCGAAAAACTGAGCTCAACAAACTAGATAGCTGCTACAATAAAATAGCCAGATTTTCACAGGCTTACCTTCTAGAACCCACCATTATGAAAGCCTCAGAAAACTCCACTGGCTAGAACTCCCCCTGACCTTTCAAGTCAACCAACTAGCACTTGCTCACAAAGCACTACATCATCCAGGCAACACACCAGCCCTGCAGCAACTACTCCAGCCTTACACCACTACCAGATCCCTGAGATCAAGTAACCAACACCTCTGTAAGGTAACAAACTTTAAAAATGAGGCAGGTAGATCCGTTTATAGCCACTTCATCTCTAAAATCTGGAACTCCCTTCCAGCCCACGTAATAAATAACTCCACCACCCAATTCAAACTACTCAAAACACACTTCCTGAATCACAGATTCTGTACCTGTACTACCCCTGGATAGCAACTTGTATGTCTCTGTTTTCCAGCAACTAGAGAACAGCTTATCTACTGCTTTTGTAATGTCTGCCTGGGGTAATAGTATCCCTGAACACTGTAAATAAACCTGAAGAACAGAGTACATCTCTCGTGTAGAAATGAGTTATGGAAGTTATCTACTCTATCTTCCTGCTATACTTGCTGTTAAACACCTCTATAACATGTATATATTAATGTAGCCTGTGAATATTGACAAGTACACTCTTTGGTTAACTCACTATCTTATATGTATGATACTTCTATATGAAGTATAAAGATTGTGTACTCTATTTTGTTTAATTGAACCCTTTGGTTGACATGTCTTTCTCTTAATGATTTTTCTGCTCTGGAGCTTTCCTCCCCAGGCCTCCACTGAAAATGGACATATATCCAGTTGGACTCTCCCGGTTAACAAATGTAAAATAAAATAAATAAAAGTAGTTTCAGAAAAAATGGAGCAAGAAGCAAGAAGAGAAACATTTTCTGATAGACGAGTGGTTCACAAGAAGTAAGAAGAGAAACATTTTCTGATAGACGAGTGGTTCACAAGAAGTTGGGAAGAGACCCCACAAAACCTGTGTGTTAAATATCCAAAGAGGCTACATAATGGCAATTTGAGGACATTCCATCAGTTTCCATGGCAAACCAGCCTGTATTTGTGCAATATTTCAAGAAAAGATCCAGTCTGGGTGCCTAGGAAGGAAGAACCAGGCTTTCAACCATAACTCTCAAGCTCTTGGAGCAAGAAATCTGGACACGTTTCTGTGATGTGTGTTAAACAAGATTATGCAAGTTTCTGTGATTCTTTACATTTTCAAACGTTGTGTAATTAACTTACAGCCACTCACATTGAGGTTTTGATTATTTTAACAGTTTGTGACAATGCACCATTCTGATGAAGTTTCCATGGGTGAAACGAAAGCACTTATTTGGTGTGGATATTTTGTATTAAACTTTATACCATATTGGTTTGACTTGGCTTTATCTTTGGGTACAGGTGTATGGACCTTTACTGGCTTTCTTTTCTCCACTGCTGTGAAGTTTTGGCATTTGTATTTATAGCATTTCCTGTGGTTATTATTTAATCTGGACAAAGACGTAAGTAATGGGGAGACAAAAAAAAATAGAACATTTTTAAATATTGCTCTTACAAACTTAAAAAGGTGATAGAATAACAGTTTTTGCATTAGCATGACCTTTACAAAGGATAAGAAGTCTAAAACTCAAATTTCTGTCATTGCTTTCTGACTTCAGTCCTTAATGATTTGCCAGAAAACTACTATTTTCGGAGAAACGGACCAAAAACATGAGGCAAACATCTGGACATTCTGTGAAAATCTGGACAGTTGACAGGTGTGGTTTTTACTCAAGACAGTCAGCCAGGAAATGCTTTTTCTACATATGTAAGCAGCCATGTGTATTTTACTGTACTAGAATAAAAATATATACACAGTCATATAGACCATTTAACCAGGTACAGCTGAGGAATAGGTCACTGTGCACATGTTAATACACGGGGGCTCATGTCATTTCAAAAAATGACAGTATTGTCACTGTCACACACTGACAGCTGTGCTACAGTAAATCACTTTTGTCAGGGTACTTGTTTTATAATACAAGTTCACTAGAAAAGCTCCATGGTTAACTGAAAGTAGTACTGGACATGCTAGACAATTATAGGTGGGTTCCAGGGATTGTATAAAAAAAAAGGTATCCCACTGCAGAATTACCTCAGCAGGACTAGAGTGGATGTACTTGCCTATACAGGGTTTCAGCATTTTTTAATCTAAAAACAATAGATCACTCACTCCCCATCACTGTACAGCAGAATGCTGCTAGTGGCAGCAGATGAGTGACTTGATGCAAGCAGTCTTGCATTATGTGGGTTATCTTGGCTCATTTCCAGCAGCAACCTAACTTCAGGTTTGACTGTCTGGTTGGTATGGTTATGGTAACCCAGGATGTAGTGCTGAGAATAATGCCACTGCCATGACAGTCACTTGTTTACAGCAATGACAGTTGCTGCCATTCCTCCATTAAAAGGTAACTACATACAAGCAGTACTGCCCTTAGTAACACATTTCATCTTGTTTCCACAAATAAAGGCAGTAACACCTAAAAAAACAAAACAAAAAAAAAAGCAAAAATCAGTCTCTCTGGGCACAGAGAATAGAGTTTTTACAAAACTGAAAGACAAATGCTTTAAAACACAAAGGTACATCAAGGCAGTGAAGCAGATATAATCCAATTTATTGGGAGCGCTTTCGTTTTGAGCAATATCAAAACTTCATCAGACAAAATACAACAAACCTTCATCCATTTTAAAGAAATCACAAGGTCTGACATCCGCACCTCAATGAACATTTAAAGAAATCTGTCATTGCCTCTTAAAACCCACATAAACACATACAATAACCTATTTTAAAAACACATATATATTGAAAGTAAAGTATATTGAATAAGAAATGGTGATCGAACAAATTAAGCCAAATGTTAGGGGAGGTCCTTGGCAATTAAAGTTGGAAGAAGAAGTATTATTTTGGATTCTCCGTTTAAAAGCAGTTGGATGGCCTGGACTAAATGAGCTTGCCTCTATTGGCTGTATTTTAAAATTAAAGGCTTTATTGAGATAATGCACAGGCAGTGGTTTCTTTAGATGTATAGTTTTTAACTCAATATTTATTCTTTTTTTCTTTTTATCCTTTTATAGCATGTCTTATTTCTTGCTTTCAATATGTGTGTGTTTTAAAATGGGTCGTTGTATGTGTTTATGTGGGTTTGCTGAGGCAATTACATATTTCTTTAAATGTTAATTGAGGTGCTGATGTCAGACCTTGTGATTTCTTTAAAATGGATGAAGGTTTGTTGTATTTTGTCTGATGAAGTTTTGATATTGCTCAAAACGAAAGCTCTCACAATAAATTGAATTATATCTGCTTCCCTGCCTTGGTGTACTTTTGTGTTTTACAGAGAACATAACTGAGGTATACAAATGTTGGCTAAATCTGGTTCTGTGACTTAGAGAAATGGAGCTGTGATTATACCCCATGTAGCAAGCTTTCTGTTGGGCTGGCCAGTGGAGAAACTGAGGAGGAGGATGGAAAGTGTCTGTGGAGTCATGCTTTACAGTTTAAATCTTTGATGAAAAGGAATTACCTAGATACCTAGTTCTAGTCCAGACCATATACTTTTGTCATTTCATTTCTATAGCTCTCTTCCTAGTCCAGACCATGTACTTTAGTCATTTCATTTCTGTACATCTCTTCCTAGTCCAGACCATGTACTTTTGTCATTTCATTTCTGTAGATCTCTTCCTTGTCCAGACCATGTACTTTTGTCATTTCATTTCTGTAGCTCTCTTCCTAGTCCAGACCATGTACTTTTGTAATTTCATTTCTGTAGATGTCTTCCTAGTCCAGACCATGTACTTTTGTCATTTCATTTCTGTAGCTCTCTTCCTAGTGCAGACCATGTACTTTTGTCATTTCATTTCTGTAGCTCTCTTCCTAGTCCAGACCATGTACTTTTGTAATTTCATTTCTGTAGATGTCTTCCTAGTCCAGACCATGTACTTTTGTCATTTCATTTCTGTAGCTCTCTTCCTAGTGCAGACCATGTACTTTTGTCATTTCATTTCTGTAGCTCTCTTCCTAGTGCAGACCATGTACTTTTGTCATTTCATTTCTGTAGCTCTCTTCCTAGTCCAGACCATGTACTTTTGTCATTTCATTTCTGTAGCTCTCTTCCTAGTGCAGACCATGTACTTTTGTCATTTCATTTCTGTAGCTCTCTTCCTAGTGCAGACCATGTACTTTTGTCATTTCATTTCTGTAGCTCTCTTCCTAGTCCAGACCATGTACTTTTGTCATTTCATTTCTGCAGCTCTCTTCCTAGTGCAGACCATGTACTTTTGTCATTTCGTTTCTGTAGCTCTCTTCCTAGTGCAGACCATGTACTTTTGTCATTTCATTTCTGTAGATCTCTTCCTAGTGCAGACCATGTACTTTTGTCATTTCATTTCTGTAGATCTCTTCCTAGTGCAGACCATGTACTTTTGTCATTTCGTTTCTGTAGATGTCTTCCTAGTCCAGACCATGTACTTTTGTCATTTCATTTCTGTAGCTCTCTTCCTTGTCCAGACCATGTACTTTTGTCATTTCGTTTCTGTAGCTCTCTTCCTAGTGCAGACCATGTACTTTTGTCATTTCATTTCTGTAACACTCTTCCTAGTCCCTCACTTCATCAATTAGTAGATGATGACGGCACCAGTTCAAAGTGCATATTGAGATAGGCTTCCTTTCTTTCATCACTGTTTTCAGGGTGGCAAAAGAAGGCCCCGTCACTCTTACCTATGCTAATCCTTCTGTGGACCATGTCCCAGAACTGGATGTTTCAGAGCCTGTTGTTCTGCCAACTCCTTAGTTGTCTGTGTTGCCGGCCTTTGAGTTGGCGTCTGCGTCCTTGGCTAAGATTTTTTTCAGTTCTGTGAGACAGTATGGTTCCTTTGACATTGACTGCTTTGCTACCAATGCTGAGGAGTTCATCATCTTCCTAGGTACCAAGTATTTAAGTACTGGCTGTTGAGGTTCAGGAATCAGTACAAAGATGACCTGAAGAACTGGATGAGATACCACTGGGACTCTGCACAGCTTTGACACTACAGTTAGATGTCCCTTAGTCTAGTACTTCATCCTGGTCATTTGCCTTCCACAGAACCAAGAGACTTGAAAATGGCCAAAGGAACAGATGAGCAGTAACCTCTCCAGATTCCTTTTCCTCATACTTGGACACGTTCCCCGAGTTCTATTGGGAAGAAGAGCTATAAAAGGAAAAAAAACGTGACTTCCCCATGGGATCTGTCATCCTGATAGTTTTCTAGAAGATGTAAGTGGTCTCTGGATGACTAAATTGGCAGATTGCAAATTAAGAGCCATCATTGAATCTCACACTGACACAAATGTTCTCCAGGAGGGGCTGACACAGACCACTAGTGTCGGAGCCATGGACTAAAACTAAATGCCAAGAAATGCATAATAGTATCCTTTGGGAAGTCATCCATCCCTGGTAACTATCATATTGATAACACACCCCTTGGAGTTAACCCAGTAGTCAGGGTCTTAGGGCTAGTAATCTAGCATTTGATCATCATGTGTCTACAGTGGTCAGGAAGTTGTTCAGTGTTGTGCAACTTATAAAAAAAGGTATGGCATCTAAGTCCAAGTAAGTCATTGTTACATTGTATTCGGCATTTAGCAGACCTTTCATTAAGTACAATATCCCCTTTGGTATGTACCTAACGAGGCATATCCTACAACTGGAATGTCCACACAGGTTCCTCACTAAAAGAATACAGGTGTAAGTAATATGTCCCATGCACACTACCTCAAGATCCTATCCCTGTATTCTGTCTCTTACAGGCTTTTGAGGGGAGATCTATGCCTGGCACACAGGGCATTGTCAGACCCCACTCGACCTCCTGTGTATCTACAAAACAAGCAGCACTAGAATTACCTGCTCTAAAGACTTGAACCTTGCCTGTGATATAAATATAACCTTCTGGAGAGATAGGTATGGATCCCAGAGACTACCCCATCCATGTGAAGCAGAGTTCCTCCCTAATCCAATTGAAGTGCAACTTGGACTGTTGGATGAGAAACCGGAAATTCATCCCTGGTTTGGCACCTATGTCTCTAATGCAAACAGGTAACCTGTAAATGGTTCATCTCCCAGGCCCATGGTTACACTTATCAAGGGTATTAGAACTCATCAGATATTTGGGTTGCATGGCTAGGTTTAAAAAGGCCCTTGTGATGGTTAGCATAGTAAACACTTATAGCAAAAAAAAAGACCCATTATCTGAGGAAAAAGAAATTCTGCAGGTTTTCTGCCTTGTTGTCTGCAGAATACAATGCAATGCTGTGAGGTGTAGCATGTGATTGTGCCTTCAGATTAGCACATATGTGGTTTGTAAGTGAAATTGTACCTTGTTAGCACTTGGTTCTCTCACTACTGTGTCAGTTGTAGCTAGTTTATTTGCTGTAATGCTAAACAGTGGCGTGTCCTACATGGTAGATTTGCTGTGTTTGGTCGCGTTACTACATGATTGCTTCATTGTTTGGGTAGTTTGTAAGTTGGTGAATATGGGTGTGGCATACAGCAATACTGGGCGGGGAGAAGTTGCTGCAGTGTCTTCCTGCATTTTCTGTCACGTAAGATCTTGTCCTGTATAATGAGCAAAGTGTTTGATCTGATGTCTGTTCAGCTCTGAATCAACACAACCATCAGCAAGCTTAGGATCTGAAGCTGGAGCACCTCTCACTCTGCTCATACTGCCTAGCTCCTCTGAGATGCCTCAGATCTTGTTTGCTGTGCTCAGTAAAGCATCCGATCTGTTACATCTCCTATGCTGTTGGTCGTGACTCTCTTCACCATTTTTCCTCCATATCTTTTTTTCACTCCTACCAGTTTCCTTTACTGTAAAAAAAATGTAGTGTGTAATCTTTGGTGTGGCCGTAGCGACCCTTTTCTCTTTCCTCTCTGCTCTTTCTTTTCTTTTTCTTTGTCAGAAAAATCAGACAAGCCATTGGGTTTCAAGACGTGCACTTCCTATGGGCTCAAGATCCCTGTATGTTATGCCCACAGGGAGAGCATTTACTGTTTGGACTCTGCCCAACTTCAAGTCAATTGCTCTATCTGCAAGGCCTTTCTCCCTTGGGCCCTCACAGATAGATGCAGTAAACGTGTTCTCAGGGGGTCTTATTCCTCCCCTTCTCCTGCTATAGCTTCAGTTTCAGGGGCTGAACCCCCCTTAAGGAAGCCAGGGACCATCAGAAACAGTCCCCAGACCCCTTCGTTTCTTCAGTGTCCGAGCCTTCTAGGAAGATCCCCAAGACTGTTGGAGCGCAGTTCTCTTGCTCTGACACTGGTATGTTCTCAGCCCCATGCCCTTTTGGGGCCGGAACTGTATGCACCAAGTCTGCCCCCCTATGGTTGTATCACCTAGGCTCTCCAGACCCTCTTCTGTGTCCTCTTCTGTGAGGTCCTGTTAAAGAATGATGTGGACAGATTTATGAGGAAGTTTCTCCACACTCAGTCCCAGATGAGGGTCCTCTCAACTCCATTCGCAGTGGGATCTACGAGCAGAGCCTCCCCATCTAGGATAATTTCTCCTCCTCTGATACGGCCTACCATTTCGGAGCTCCCAGATCTTTTGGCCTCTGGTGTGGTCTGTCGGTCCCGATAGTTCTGTCTTCGAGTCAGACTGCTTTCTTGACTCACTGTGTTCCGATTGTGTTGGGACGGAGCACGTCTCTGAACAGAAGCTTCGATGTTGAGCCCGGGGGGATGACTTCCACTCTAAAGTTTTTAGAGTTGTCACTTCCCCTCAGTGACTTGCTGTTTGACAGCTTGTCGCAGAGTCCTCCCTTGGAGCAGAGGGCTGTTGGTGGCTGGGGAAGACCTGCTCCTGATCCTTCAGGACCGGATGATCTTCCTCGAGACTAGAGTCCTTCTGCCTTCAAAGTGGTGGAGAGGGTTCTCTCCACTTCTAGGAGAACTCCGGCACCTACCGATGTTCTTCGTGTTTCACTGTTGCAGTCATCACATTTGGGTTATCCTGCCAGGGTAGTCCGTCGGCCCTAATACCAGTGGCTTAGCATTTCTGCGTCGGTTGCTAAAGTTCCAGGACTGACGTCAGCTAGTCAGTGATATAAAATCAGGCAGACAACTTCATTACATCAGTCTTTCTTGCCGGGGAAGCAGAAGCAGTTTGCGCGAGTGCTGGTCGGCCGCTACCTGAGTTTTCGTTTCCGAATTGAAGTCTTCTAAAGTTAAGTACCCCATTGGGGATCCTTTTTTCTTGCTCTAACCGATGTCAGAAAAAGTTAACAATTGTCTTGCCTGTGGAAAGTAAATACCGCACCGAGTCTTTCATTCTTACTGCGTCACCTGTTTAGGCCCAGACCACGACGTCTCTCACTCACTTTTGTGCTTTGTTCAAAGCTAGATCTGTATATTGTTGGGCCCTTATTGTAGCTAGATATTTTCACTCTGTCCTTGAATTCCGATATGGCTTCGGTAAGCCATCCGACTACTGATCTTCTGAAAAAACGTAAGGATAAAGACAAGAGACAGACCACACAGGTCCAAAACTGCCGACGCTTCCACTAAGCTAATCGTCAGTTCTCCGGTCCTCTGTGAGGTGCTTTTGCAGCCCCTGATGCCCACTTATGTGGATTCGCAGGCCACTACAGAGACCCTTTCGGAGTCCGGTATGCTGCGAGACTCTTCTTCGACTAAGGATCCTGCAGATGTCTCTATCTTGGATGGGTCCGGAGCCACTGAGCAGGCACCAGCTTCCGAAGAAGTACTTCACATTACCGATACTAGACACAGACCAACTTCTTTCACGTCTTCAGTCCTTTCTAAAACTACAGAGCTTCTAAGGCCCAGGGTACAAACTATGCCCAAAAAAAAACTACCCAAGCTCAGGCACTTGCTTCCTTGCCTCAGTCTCAAATGCTTAAAATGGTGGAATACCTTATGCTTTATTAGGGAAAGCCAGGCTACCCCTTCCAAAAGAAAAAGACTTGTCCCCAGTAGTTTTATCTGAGCATGAGTCCAATGACTCTGATGCTTCTGAATATGAAGACATGCAACCCCTCTCTGCTTATGACTATTCTGATGCAGAGGGATCCCTTCCTTCTGCCTCTGCACCCGAGGATTTTTCATGTGGGGAAACCCTTCATACTTTAAGGGACCATTTCCAAAGGGAATGGCAAGACTATCCCCAGTCAAAAAAGAGACTCCGGGACTTCTTAGATTTACCACAGCACAGACCTTTGGCCATTCCTCCTGTCCTGGATGTTGTAGATGTTTTTATGGAATCCAGTTTGACTCCTGACACCCTTCCTCCTGCTCCCAGGAAACCTGACAGGTACTACAGAGTCCCTGACTCAATTCCTTTTCAAAAATCCTACTGCTGACCCAGAGGTCATCTGTCAAGGACCTAAAGGAATTAAAGCAACCTCTGCTAAAAATCCCACCTCCTCAGACAGGGATTCCCGAGCTTTGGGCAGATGGGGTAAAAAAGTATACACCTCTACTACACTTGCTATTAGAGCATTAAATTGCCAGTTCTGCATGCTGAAATAGCAGCATACCATGGAACTCCTCAAACAAATATCTTCCTTTCCTGCTTGTGCAGAAAATAAAGAATTACAAGAGGTAATGCATTCTGCAAGTCAAGTTACTAAGCACACCTTGCAATGTGGCTTTGACACCCTAGAAGCATCTTGCAGGGCAGCAGTCACTGGTTCTGTCCTTAGAAGGCATGCGTGGCTTAAGGAACAGACCTTGCCAGACCATGTGAAATCCAAATTATTGGACGCACCATTAAACAAAGACAATTTGGCGCCAAGGCAGAAGAGGTCTTAAAAAGGATGGAAGAAAAAGCTAAATCTATGCAGACTACTTAAGGTCCAGCCTCCGAGGTTCAGTAGGCATTGCCCCACCAAGACCCAGGTGAAGCAGACCCCCCCCCCCAGACAGCAGCTCCAGGGAATGCAGAGATCTTAGCAATGGAGTTCCTCCTCCTCAAAAACGAGTGCAAAGCCACCCCCCCTTATGGTACGAACTCACAATGACTTTTACACCTCCACCCCCCCATACCTCTGCCCACCTGCTTTGTGCCCCTAGGAGGAAAATTCTCGTTTCATGCAAGCAACTGGGCCTCTATTACCAATGACCGATGAGTCCTCAATATACAGTATAGTGTCCTAGGGATAGAAATTTTATTTCCACACTCCGCCAACCCCAAAAGGGTTCCCAGATCTTCCTCCAAGCCAGTGGGCAGAGGCCAAAAAGTAAGTCATTTCCCTGCTCTCCATGAGGGCAATACAGCATGTTCCTGCAGAACAGATAGGCCAAGGTTTCTATTCCAGGCTCTACCTGGTACCCAGAAAAGAGGGCACCTGGTATCCAGTCCTCCATCTATCCATTCTAAACACCTTTCTGGTGATACCAGAATTCAAAATGTTCACCCTTCAGCAACTTCTTCCTATGCTTTCCAGGGATGCCTGGTTAGCCACCCTAGACTTAAGAGGCCTACCTACACATCCCAGTTAGGGAATCTTGCAGGAAATACCTGCGTTTCAGGGTAGGATCTATGCACTTTCAGTTCTCTGCGCTTCCCTTTGGCTTATCCACTGCTCCCAGAGTTTTCACAAAATCCCTGGCTCCAACCATTGCTTTTTGCAGATAAAGAAATATTCAAATTTACCCCTACGTAGACGATTGCCTGATTCATGTAGACAGGAAAAGCTGTTACAGCACCTGACCTTTGTAAAGGACCTACTGACCTCTCTGGGGTATACTTTCATGAAAAGAAATCAAAACTGGTCCCCACACACACAGTTGTAGTCCTGGGAGCAAGCCTGGACCCAGCATCCCAGATAGCATTCATTACTCCAGAAAAACAAGCCTGACAAGCTACTTCACTCAACTAAGCCACCAGAACCCGGTTATCTGCAAGGAAAATCCTGCAAGCTCTAGGGTTCATGGTCTCCTGCATTCTACTCATTCCATATGCCAGACTGCATATGAGGAAACTACAGTGGTACCTAAAAAGCCTTTGGTGTCAACACTCTCAAGACCTGGAAACTATCATACCAATGATACCTGGTCTAAGGAAAGCTTTTCTTTGGTGGGCAGCAGCATGCAACCACAACAGGGGACTTACCTTCTCACAACCCCACGCTGCCCAGACCCTCACCACAGACTCTGACTATGCCTGGGGTACACACCTGGATGGCAGGTGCATTCAGAGCCATTGGAGCCCAAATCAAATACATATGCACATCAACCAAAAAGAGATGCTAGCGGTTCAGGATGCCCTAACTGCTTTCAGACCCCTACTCTCCCCGGGGCCTCTACTGATCAAAACAGACACCACAGTGATGTGGTACATCAACAAGCAGGGAGGGACTCACTCTTATACTCTCTGCAGGCTCGCCATGACCCTTTGGCACATGGCCTCAGCCATGCAGCTACACATGCTAGCACAATTCCTGCCAGGCTCCCTAAATTCTCTGGCAGACAACTTAAGCAGAAACCTGCTAAACCCACACCAGTGGCAGCTAGACCACAGAACATTCACCCTTGTAACCCAGAAATGTGGCACCCCGAAGGTGGACCTCTTTGCTTCCCAGTCCAATCATCAGCTCAGCAAGTTCTACACCAGGGAAACTCACAGCAAGGCCTGGAAAGTGGATGCTCTATCCTTCCAGTGAGTAAACCTCTCAGTCTGTGCATTTCCCCTTCTACCACTCATTTCAAGGGTACTATTCAAAATAAGGGAGGAAAAAACAAAGACAAGTTTGATTGCCCCAGACTGGCCATGCCAGCACTGGTACTCACTGCTGTGCAGCCTGTCACCCCTGCCACCATAGCACCTACCTCAGATCCCAACACTCCTGACCTAGAGGAATGGAGAATTCATGCATCCCCAATTGCACACCCTCACCCTGGCAGCCTGGCTTATTCCCTGACCTCTCCTCAAGCTGCCAGCATAAGCAAAACAGTCCTAGATGTTATACATGAGGCCAGATGACCCAGCACTAGAAAATCATATGCTGACAACTGGAAAAGGTTTTGCACCTGGATCCAGGCTAAGGGAGCCGGAATGGCACAGCCTTCCCTACTTCTCATCCTGGATTACCTAGCAGACCCTACTACACAGGGATCTATCCTTCTCTTCTATTAAAATTCATGCCTCTGCCATCTTTGCTCATTACAGCACAGAGCCAGCACTCTTTTCTCACCCTCTCATCAAACAGTTCCTAAGAGGGGCTAGCAACTTAAGGCCACTCAGAATAGCTCCTACCCCAGCTTGGGACCTTAATTTTGTGTTGGAAAAGCTCACCCCCCCCCCACGTGAACCTGCAGTTCAGCAGAGTTAAAATTCCTCTCTTGGAAGACGGCCTTGCTTTTGGCCATCGCTTAATCTAGAAGAGTATCAGAGCTACAAGCACTTGTGGCTGTAGAGCCCTTCATCATTTTCCATTCTGACAGGGTCTCCCTCAGGACTAACCCGTCCATAATGCTTAAAGTGGTGTCCAATGTGGCTCTCAACCAGTCCATTCATTTGCCCACCTTTTTCCCTAACCTACAAAACAAGGGGAAAGTATTCTGCACACTCTAGATGTGCACAGATGGCTCAGATTCTACCTAGACAGGACTAAATCATTTAGAAAAACTGGCCAATTGCTAGTCAGCTTCACAGCAGGGGCAGAGGGCAAGGCCATATCCAAACAGTCTCCAAATGGATAACGCACTGCATCCATTTCTGCTACAGCAAGGGAAACCGCCCCTAAAGGGGGTCAGGACACATTCCACCAAGGCAACCTCCACCTCTGCAACTTTTCTCAGAGGGGTCCCCACCAGGGACATCCTGGAGACTGCAACATGGACATCTGTTCATACCTTCACCAAGCATTACCACCTGCCTATCTTCTCCAAATCCAGGGCAAAGCCTTTGCCACTGCAGTCTTGCAGGGCATCCTAGCCAGCCCTCAGTCTTCTTGACTGCCTCCACCCTTTTCTTCAGCTTTGGGAATCAACCGGAATGTAATGACTGCAACAGTGAAACACGAATAACATAGTACAGATGTTCTTCGTGTTTCACTGTTGCAGTCATTACATTTGGGTTATCTGCTTGCAGGTTGCCCTCAGTCGGCCTGATTAACAATGTCTTGGGTCCTGTATCGCATGCTGTCCCTTCTTCCATGACGTCAGGTCGTCAGGGGTATAAAACATGCAGCCGACGTCATTGCACCAGTCTTTCTTGCCGTGCAGTGCCCAAAGCAGAAGCAGTTTGCAAGTGCCAGTCGGCCGACTCCTGAAATTTTCGTTTTCGAGTTTCAGAACCGAAGTCTTCAACTAAAGCTCGAGTTTCAGAACCGAAGTCTTCAACTAAAGCTTAGTACCCCGTTGGGGAAACTATTTCTTGCTTCTTACTGATGTCAGTAAAAGTTAATAATTGCATTACTTGTGGAAAGCAAATACCTCATAAAGATTTTCATTCGTACTGTATTCCTTGCCTACGCCCTGACCACGATGTACCTTGCTGTTGTTTTTGTGCTTTATTTAATCAGCGCACTATCCATCGTCTGTATATTTTCGCCTCTAAATATTTCGGTTCTCTGTTTAATTATCCAGAAATGTCGTTGGCTAGCCATCCAACTACCGGGATTCCCGAAAAAAACGCAAAGATAAAGACAGAGACAGGCCGCCGAGGTCCAAAACTGCCGATGCTTCTCCAAAGCCAGTCGCCAGTTTACGGGTACTCAGTGAGGTGCTTTCGCAGCCCCTGATACCCGCTACTTCTGATTCGTAGGCCACTACTGAGACCCATTCGGAGTCAGGTATGCTGTGAGATGCTTCAACTATGAAACCCGCGGATGTGTCTCTACCTTGGATGGGTCCGGAGCCAGCTTCTGAGGGTGTATTCAGGCCTACAGATTCTGATGCAGAGGACTCTATTCCCTCTGCTTCCCTTCCTGAGGATTTTTCTTTTGGGGAAACCTTACATATTCTTAAGGGAGCATTTACATTGGGGAAAGCCAGGATTTTTCTGACTCAAAAAAGAGGCTTAGGGATTTCCTTCTCCTACATCAGCGTAGGCCTTTAGCTATTCCTCCTGTACTAGACATTGTTGTTGATGCTTTCTCTGAAACTAGTTTGGCCCCTGATTCCCTGCCTCCTGCTCCAAGAAAACCTGACAGATACTACAGGGTCCCGGAGTCCCACAAGTTCCTTTTCAAATATCCTATTGCAGATCCAGAGACTTTAACAGGGGCCCAAGGGCATTAAGGCTTCTACTGCTAAAAATCCTACCCCTTCTGATAGAGACCCCAGGAGACCTATGTCTCTGGGATCTCAACTTTGTGCTAGAGAAATTGACTCCAGCACCTTTCGAGCCTGCTTCTGCAAGCTCACTTACACTGCTCTTGGAGATCAGTCCTCCTGGTGGCCATTACGTCTGCCAGGTGTGTATTAGAGTTACATGGCCTTATGGATATCCCCTTCATGTCTTTCTACAAAGACTTAGTGTCCCTACGGACCAGTCACTTCTTCATGCCAAAGGTTGTCAACGATTTGTCCCTTAACCAGGCAATTCACCTATCCACCTTCTTTCCCTCCCACCAGAATAGTAGTGAGAGGATCCTGCACACGGTGGATGTGCACAGACAGCTCTGGTTCTACTTACATAAGACTAAACCCTTCAGGAAAACAGACCAATTATTTGTGCCTTTCTATCACAGGGTTTTGGGATTGCCTGTGTCAAAACAGACCATCTCCAATTAGATATCCAAATCTTGCTGCCTTGTGCTACGCTCACCATGGTAAGGTTCCTCTTGGCTTAGTCAAAGCTCACTCTACCAGGGCAGTATCTTCTTCTGGGTCTTCCTCGGGGGTTTGGATGCCAACTCTAGCCTAGAAGCTGTTACTTGGACATCTGTTCACACCTTCATTAAACACTGTAAGGTGGATTCCATCTCCCGATCCAGGACAGGATTTGCCATGGCCATTCTCCATGGCTTCATAGAAAATTCCTCTGCCACTTCCTCCGCCCTTTCCTCATGAGCTTTTGTACTCTCTTATGTCAAGAATACTGCAACAGAGAAGAGAAGTTAAGTTCTTACACATTTAATCTTTCCCACAATTTCCATTTTTTGTATGTAATTTGCTCCTACCCTTTTCTAAAGAACCCACGTACAGTTTTTATCTCTTACAATTTTCACTACTTCAAATGCAGTTGGTTTAGCTTTTGTGTTCCATTTTCTGGTAATTGCATTTTTGTTAGCCATGCGAATTAAACTTAACAAGGCCTTTATATGTCTGGACAATTCAGATCCTGTATCCCAGCTCAAAAAATAATTTCCTTTGTTGCACCCATTTTTTCATCCAGTAAGTACTCTGTAGGGAATTTAAGTCTGCCAACTCAAATTCCTAAAGACATATGTTCCCAGTTACCTCTTTCCCATCATGCCTCAATCTTTTGGCATTTACTTGAGGAAAATTTTTCTGGAGTCTACTTGGGTATATAAATACCTTTGCAAACACTTCCATGCGAAATCCTCAATCATCTAGACTTTGCAGTTTGGGAGCCATATATATGTCCTTCATTCTTTCCTTGTGAATTGCTTATCCAGTCTCTTCCCAAGCTTTTCGAACCTTCTCATTGGTTCCTGTAGTTGCCATGCATTATTTTTTATGCCCTAGTAATTACCCCTCTTCAACAGCAACTTCTGTTTTATATTCAGCTGAAAACTCTACCTAGTGTTGAATATCTCCCTGGGATTATTTATTTAGAGTGTAATTCTCTCCATGCCTGCCCACTTTCAGAGTCTTTCCTTTTGGTGTCCACTTTCATTTCACCCACTAAGTAAGGAGTTCTAGCACACAGATGAACCAACTGAAGTGGGCTACCATCCTGGCAGCCAAGGAGGAGTTTGTGCCCCCTGTTTTATTCAGTGATATGTGCAGTAACAATGTTTTATTTATTTATTTAACATTTCTTTACTGGGAAAGTCGACTTGGAGCAAAGCCAATTTTCAGCAGAGGTCCGAGGAGAAATGCTCCAGATTCATATCTTTATAACGTGGGAGGAAACCGGAGCACCCGGAGGGAAGCCACACAAACGCACGGAGGAAATGCAGACTCAACACAGAAGGCACCCCAGCTGAGAACCGAACCAGAGAACCTCTTGCTGTGAAGTGACAACGCTACTACTGTAGTTTTTTTTTGTTTCAGCCCCAATTAGAGATGACCTCTTATTAATTTAAAGCTTGAGTTTAGTATTTTTGGGAGAGCCGTAGCCGTATGCACGTGCGCTTGTCCACACACACATCAGATATTGTGTGTGTGTGTGTGTGTGTGTGTGTGTGTGTGTGTGTGTGTGTGTGTGTGTGTGTGTGTGTGTGTGTGTGTGTGTGTGTGTGTGTATATATGTGTATATATATATATATATATATATATATATATATAATATGGGTCTACTGCTTTTGGTCAAATTACATTTGGTCGAAAATGATTTCAGGCAGTTCACTTCGAAAATGCATTTCACTGAAAACCCATTTGGTGGAAAATGGAATATAGCCCCTGCCCCACTTCAGTGAGACCCTGAAGTGAGAATATTAAGTTAGAGGGGTGGAGGGCACAGCCCCCCACATAATTGCAGTGTATCCACTAAAAATACATTGAAACATATAACGTCAGTAAAAACTAGTTGCAAAATGTGGGGGGCTACTCCCCCCAGAATCCCCCATTGTCAGGGGCTGTGCCCCCATACCACTCCTAACTTAATATTCTCACTCCATGGTCGCGCTGCAGTGGGGCAGTGGCTATATTCCATTTTCGACCAAATGAGCTTTCAGTGAAATGGGCTGCCTGAAATCATTTTCTACCAAATGTAATTCGACCAAAAGCAGTATACCCATATATATATATATATATATATGTGTGTGTGTAGATTAGATATATATCTATATATCGATATATATATCTATACACACACACATATATGTATATATGTGTATATATATATATATATATATATATATATATATACATACACATGCGTACATAGATAAGCATATACATCTGTATATACACAGTGGATGTAAAGTGTGTACAGACCCCTGTTAGAATGCCAGGTTTTTGTGTTAAAAAATAAGACAAATCATTTCAAATGTTTTCCCACCTTTACAGCAGGTAAGGGTGTTAAAAGGATAATGAGGGAAATGTACTCACAAGCGAGGAGTGTGTTGAGATGGAAAGAGTACTTTGAGGGGCTGGTGAATGAAGAGAATGAGAGAGAGAGAAGGTTGGATGATGTAGGGATAGTGAATCATGAAGTGCAGTGGATTAGCAAGGAGGAAGTAAGGATAGCTATGAAGAGGATGAAGAACGGAAACGCTGTTGGTCCAGATGACATACCTGTGGAAGCATGGAAGTGTTTAGATGAAATGGCAGTGGAGTTTTTAACTAGATTGTTTAATGAAATCTTGGAAAGTGAGAGGATGCCTGAGGAATGGAGAAAGTGTTTTGGTACTGATTTTTAAGAATAAGGGTGATGTGCAGAGCTGTAGTAACTTCTAAGGGATTAAACTGATCAGTCACAGCATGAAGTTATAGGAAAGAGTAGTAGAATCTAGGTTAAGAAGGGAGGTGATGATTAGTGATCAGCAGTATGGTTTCGTGCCAGGAAAGCACTACAGATGTGATGTTTTCTCTGAAAGTGTTGATGAAGAAGTACAGAGAAGGTCAGAAGGAGTTGCATTGTGTCGTTGTGGATTTAGAGAAAGCATATGACAGGGTGCCTAGAGAGGAGTTGTGCTATTGTATGAGGAAGTCGGGAGTGTCAGAGAAGTCTGTAAGAGTGGTACAGGATATGTACGAGGGTAGTGTGACAGCGGTGAGTTCTGCGGTGGGAGTGACGAATACGTTTAAGGTGGAGGTGGGATTACATTAAGGATCAGCTCTGAGCCCTTATTTGCAATGGTGATGGACAGGTTGACAGACGAGCTCAGACAGGAGTCCCTGTGGACTATGATGTTTGCAGATGACGTGATATGTAGTGAGAGTAGGGAACAGGTGGAGGAAACCCTGGAGAGGTGGAGATCTCCTCTAGAGAGAAGAGGAATGAAGGTCAGCAGGACTAAGACAGAATATATGTGTGTGAATGAGAGAGAGGATAGAAGAATGGTGAGGATGCAGG